>NC_056733.1:227704740-227788696 GCF_019279795.1 Protopterus annectens
TTGCAAAGGCTTTTGACACCATTCCCCATTCTAGTATTATAGACAAGCTCACTAGCTTGAACATAAACCCCTATGTCACGAGATGGGCTCAATGTCTGACTCTAAACCGGTTACAAGTGGTGTCCCCTAGGGGGTCAGTCCTAGGACCCCTCCTGTTCGGTATATACTTCTCAGAGATACAGGCAAGCATAGGAGGACTATGGCTGACCAAGTTCGCAGACAACTGCAAACTAAGGGCCATAATTAATTCTCCGGCTGATACAGACACCCTCCAGAAGGGTCTCACTGAGATGGATAGCTGGTGTCAAAATCATGGCCTCAAGCTAAATGCCAAAAAGTGCATAGTCATCCCCTTTGGAAAAATAAAGTACCCATGAACTACCACATAGGTGGTAGTCCCCTAAATACAGAAAATGTGATAAGGGATCTGGGGACCCAAGTAGATAGTAATCTCTCCTTTGATAATCATATTGCCAAGGTGGTTAGAAAATCCTTCTATGTGGCCCACCTAATCACAAAAGAGTTTGCATCTAGAACAAAAGAGGTTATTGTGCCTCTCTACTCATCACTCATTAGACCTATCATAGAATACAACACCCCATTTGGGATGTACCTTACAAGACACCTGCAACAGCTGGAAAGACCACAAAAGTACCTCACCAAGAGGATTACTGGCCTCAAACAGATGCCCCATGCAGCCCAACTCAAGAAACTCCAGGTGTACTCGGTTGCATACCGCTTACTCAGAGGTGATCACTGCCTGACATACAAGGCCATGTCCAACCCAGAATTGATGGAAATGCTCCACCTAAACAAAAACAAATCCCGGAGAGCCACACGCTCTAGATATATAAACCTCACCACAACGATAAATAAGACATGCTGGAGGGATAGATTCCTGTCCCAGAGACTCCCCATGCTTTGGAACAGGATTCCAAAATACATCAGGCAGAGCACCTCACTAACACTCTTCAAGAGAAACCTTGACGGGTGGATGGGAAACAGAAAATTTACCCCGGGGATCACTGCAGTGGCTCTGCTGGACAGTGGCACAGGGAACTAATGGCTCTGCTGGGCAGAGGTACAGGGAACTAATCTAAGGGGGTGGCAAAAGCCAACACATTCTCGCTAGGCTTATAAATGCCCTTGGGCAGATAGCCTAGTACTTACATATGAACCTATGAAAGTGCTTTAGCGGTGAAAAGCACTTTCGCCAAAGTGTGCTCGGCTGTTTCACTTTCGGTGAAACGGTCGTTCGTTAAAGAGTACGGATCCCATATATATATATATATATATATATATATATATATATATATATATATATTGGAATTTTTATATGAGATTTCATTTTTATTTATAAGGGTGAATTTAAAAAAATTGAAAATTTCTTTGAGAAATGAGTAAATAATACAGTTTATCTTTCTCTAAGCCCTTAATTCTTGGCAGTATGCAGCTTTTTGACACAAGATTTATATGCTGAGATGGATTGTAACATTTACATTCTCATGCATAGCAAGGAAACTGCAGTAAACTATTTTCTTATTGCAGATCTTATGCATCCCCCTGCAATGTTCCCTTTCATACATGACTTCTAACAAGTAAAAACCAAGCAGAAACACAATTAGACCTTTGGATAGATGTAGAACTGGTGTAGAAGTATTCAGTAAGTGAAAGGAAATGGGGTACTTGGTAGATATTCTAAATGAATGTAGGAATAGGGCATTTTAAAAATGTAATATCAGTATATCCAAAGTCCTTATTAGTGAGAAGAGGCAGGTAGACCCTGATCAACATGACAGTTTTTATATAGTTACTACCTACTAATAATTTTCTGAAAAATGTAAAGATTATGGGAGGTATTTAGTAAAAATCACAGCATGAATATGCTGTGATAAATAATGTACCGAAGACAGTGTGGTGTGGCTCAACAGTGCTTAGGTACGCATAAGTGCTGACATTGTGGAAATATTCCTGAGATAGTGTTGCATAATACAGCCTCATAGCTGTGCAAACAGCAGTTACATCATAATTTTGTAGATGTAGCTATGTAGGGTGATGTAATATAACCAGGGACATCTGCATGCAGGCAGCGTGTCTGATGCTATGACCATATACATATGCATCAAAGCACTGCATAGCTACTATATGAGCCCAGCAAAGTGCCAACCATTTTTATTAAATAAATAAGAAGGAGAGAGGGTGACAGGACAATCAGAAAGGAGGATGAGAAAGCAGACCAACACACAGAATGACAAAGGGAAGAGCAGTGTGGGGTGGGGGATGAAGGGAGTATTTTTTGTATGACAAGTGCCCTTTTTTCTGTATAAGAAGGGTACAGGAGGAAGCATGGGGAAATCTGGGTAGAAGTAAGGGTATGGGGTGGCAGTAGGGGCAGTTACACAAACATATAATGCAGATGACTGATAGGGGAGGTAGAAACACAAATCAGTGGTAACAATGGAAATATACAGACTGACAGAGGGTGGAGAACTGGTGATGGGGAGGGCTGGGCTACAAATAAGAGATGAAATAACGAAAATAAATGCCAGGAACTACAAATCCAAAAAAACAGGCAGGAAACCACTGGATAAACACTTTATGCAGGTAAAGCTTTCGGATACAATCCTTTGTCAATACTAAACAGTACATAAAACCAGTTCCTTATATATAGGTCCAAGTACATCACATGACCTGCAGCCAAAATCACATGATATGCCATCCACATAGCAAAAAACACTTAAAGTTTTTAAGTCATGTGATGTACTTGGACCTATATATAAGGAACTGGTTTTATGTACTGTTTACTACAAATAAGAGATGGCAAGTGACAGCAAAGGAAGGAAATACCATAAAGGCGAATAGGATGGTTTGAGTGTGGGCTACCCAGCTGGCCCAGAGGGGAGCCTGACAAAAAGTCAGTAATCTCTGTGGCTGACATAATGCTCTGGCACTGTATCTGGTCAGCCAATGGTCAGGGCTGGACTGCTACACAACTCTACTAAGCACAAGAGGAGATGCTTCAGGGTGTCATTGCAGCCACTGAGCCACTAGTACTCCTTAGTTCTCTCCAGCTGCCAACCCTTGGACCAGGTGAGCCAGGTGTGCCACTCCATATTGATAAAGCAGCAACAGAGTCCATCAGCAATCCTTCCAGATCATTTTCCAGAGACTGACTTTCATCATTCTGCAGACAAGTAGGCCCAGGGACTGCATAGGTTCATATGTTGGTACTAGGCTATCAGCCCTAGGGCCTATACAAACCTAGTCATAATAATTCCCTGGTTATTTTTTCCCACAGTATTTACTTCCCTGGACCCCTTTCTAGTAAGGTGACTGACATGATCCCCGGGGTGAATTTCCTATCTCCCATTCAGTTGTCAAGGTTCCTTTTGAAGAGGGCCAAAGAGGCACTCTGCTTGACATGCATGGGCAGTCTATTCCAGAGTCTGGGGAGTCTCTGGGTCAGGAACCTATCCCTCCAGCATGTTTTGTTCAATCTGATGACAAGGTTTAGATCCCTGGAGTGTGTGGCTCTGAGGGATTGGGATTTCTTTAAGTGTAGCATGTCCAGCAGCTCTGGCTTTGACATGGCCTTGTATATTAAGCAGAGATTGCCGCTCAGAAGACGATATGCGACAGAGTATAGCTTGAGTTTTTTTAGACAGTCAGCATATGGCATCTGCTTTAGGCCTGTGATTCTTTTAGTGAGGTATTTCTGTGGCCTTTCCAGTTGTTGCAGATGTCTTGAGAGGTACATACCAAATGGGACGTTGCATTCTATAATGGGTCTAATGGGGGATGAGTACAGTGGGACAATGACCTCCTTTTTTCTGGATGAAAAGCCCGTAGTGATGAGGTGTACCACATAGAAGGATTTCCTGACTGCTGTGGGGATGTGGTTATCGAAGGCGAGACCACTGTACACCTGTGTCCCTAAGTCTCATCGCACTTTCGGTGTTTAGTGTACTGCCACCTATGTGGTAATTCATGGGTACATGTTTTTTCCCAAAGGGGATAACTATACATTTCTTGGCATTGAGCTTGAGCACATGAATCTGGCACCAAGCATCTGTTTCTGTAATGCCCTTTTGTAAAATATCCACATCATTTGGGGATTCAATAATGGCTCCCAGTTTTCAGTCATCTGTGAACTTTGTTAGCCAGAGTCCCTTAGTGTTGGCCTGTACTTCACAGATGTAGATGCCAAACAAGAGTGGTTCCAGGACTGAGCCCTGAGGTACTCCACTTGTTACTTGTTTGGAGCTGGATTTGGAGTCTGCTACTTTTACAGTGTGGGTTCTGTCAGTAAGCCAGTTGGCAACCCATCGAGTGATGTAGGAATTAATGCCCAGCTTAGTAAGTTTATCTATGATTCCAGAGTGGGGGATGGTGTTGAAGGCCTTCCAGATAGGCTATGTGGACCACCTTACCCTCATCCACGGCTCTCGAGACCGATTCGAAGAAGTCAATCAGGTCAGGAAACAAGATCGGCCCTTCACAAACCCAAACTCAGTGGGATCCAGTGTTTGAAGGTTGCCAATGT
This sequence comes from Protopterus annectens, assembly GCF_019279795.1. NCBI lineage: Eukaryota > Metazoa > Chordata > Ceratodontiformes > Protopteridae > Protopterus > Protopterus annectens. The sequence goes on from NC_056733.1 coordinate 227,709,284, forward strand.
CCTTGTTTATAAGTTCCACAATAATACGATACATGGCCTTGCAGACCAGTCTTATCAGACTGATGGGGTGGTAGTTCCCAGGATCCAAGGTGGATCCCCCCTTGTGGAGTGGGTTAACTGTAGCTGTGCACCACTCAGTGGGCATGAAGCCTGAGGTGAGGCTATGATTAAACATGACACTTAGGTGAGGTGCCAGTTCATTTTGTAGTTCATGTAGTACATAGCCTGGGATGTCATCTGGTCCCATGGATGCTGTATTTTTAGTTTTGGAGAGTGCATATTTTACCTGTGTGGCCGTTCTTACCGGAATTTGGCAATCGTTCGGTATTGAGATGGGCCCTTTAGGGGGTGAGGGGGGGTGAAGTTGGCACTGAATTGATCTGCCAGGATATTGGCAATATCCTTGGGATCAGTATATTTAATGCCATTCTGTAGTAGCTCAGAGCAGATCTGAGCATTGCCATTTAGATTCTTGACATAGCTATAGAATGCCTTGTGGTTGTCTTTGGAATCTTTGGCAATTTTATTTTCGTAACTAGCTTTGGACGATTTTATGAGGGATCTCAGCTTCTAACTGAGGCTGGTATGGGAGTTTTTTGCATCCTGGGATTTTCCTCTTTTCTGCAACAGTTTCTTCCTTTTGTTGTAAAGTTTGTTTATGGCAGGGGACCATCAAATTGGCTCCCTTTTTTTGGAGGAGAGCATCTTGGTTCTATTTGGGATGGCACGATTCATGCATGAGTGGATGTGCTCGTACAGTGCCTTAGTGTAGGATTCAGCAGTCGAACTTTCAGTTCCTGTCTGCATAGGTGTCATGAAGTTTGTCACTTCTGACTTGAGTAGCATGAAGTTGGCTTTGGAGAAGTTTTTTATGGAGGTTTCCTTACTGGGGGTGGGGAGGGATGTGAATGTCAAGGGTGATTAGCTTATGGTCAGACCTGACCAACGAGAGGGTGACCATAGGTGTGGAGCATTGATTTCCCATGTTGGTAATGACCAGGTCTAGGATAATGGAGCCCATGGTGGGACCATGGATTAGTTGATCCAGGGCATTGGAATTTATGCAGGGTATCTAACAGCTGGTATGGTGGCTGTTGCAGTGCATGGTGGCCCCCACCTCACCCCTGTCTTCCCCATGGTCAATCCTGCATGAAAACAAATCAACAAAGTAATATAATTAAAAAAGGAGTGATAAAGAGAATAAAACAAAACACAAATATAATGGTCAGTGTGAAGTACCAGGCAGGTATCCATTTCATTTAGGTGAGCGTTCGTAATCCCCCAGCAGGTGCTCCCTGAGTTGCATATAGAGCAGGTATAAAAAGATTTCACACTCACTGCTGCACCAAGTGGAAGTCCTGTCAGAGTCTAGATCCTGCTGAGGGCATATCCACTGACCATGTCAAGTCCAGGAACAAAAGTGGTAGGTAAAGCATTCATCTACTTTTCAAATGAACTGCATCATATACATAGACAGGCAATAAAATAACACAATCTCTATCTGTGGTAGCATAGTGTACATGGTCAGTACCACAATATTTTCCCAATATGAAGGAATGTACACTAAAATTATTAACAGTGTAGAAACTAAGTGTACTATACAGTTTCATAAGAAAAAGAGAAAATTGAACCATGATATACGCCAGTATGACATACATGAAGTATACCCTACTAATAAGATTTATAAAGAAAAATGAACAAATGAAGTAGGGTACGAGTTAGAAAGTGAGTACACAGTACCTTCTGGCATGCATGGCAATGGCGATATGGATGACACTTTTGGGGACCTAGATGACAACAACGGACCCAATCCAGGGGATTTTCCTATACCCAGACACTCGAAAAGGATAGCCAACAACAGGAAAGACAGAATTTTACAACCAGGGAAATCAATGGAAGGGATTTGGAAACTGGGGGAGGGGCAGAACACTTTATTGAACAGTGATGGTTCCCAAATAGTTCACACATTTCACGGTTTCAATATTTACAATTATATATCTAAAGATATTAAGGAGGAATTTTTTACTCTCTTTTCTAAGGGGTTTAAATTTGTCTCCACCCAAACCCCCAATTTAGCTGAAGTGATGGTGGGCATTCATTTATATACTAGAAAACTACTTTTTCAGGTACTATTCTCTGATACTCAGGAAGGGCTTACTGCATATATAAAAGACTGTTTAAATAAAAACGGCACTTTTACAGTCCCCCTTTACACCCTTTAATAAGCATCTTTGAGAAAGTGGTAAAAGAGGAAGTTTGTAAATTATGGGCAGAGGAGAAAAGATTCTTCTTCAATTTAAATACTCAAGAGAGAAAGTTGATGAAAGAACTGAGGGGTGATAAAAAACTTAGAATTATGGCCCTGGATAAAGGAGGGGGAGTTTTGGTGTACAATACAGATTACTATATCAACAAGATGCAGGAAATGCTATTTGATGAACAGAGTTATATCCCAGTATCTAGAAAGCAAATAAATATTGCATACCAGGGGATAGACAGCTACCTAGAGGAATATCTATTAGAACTGAGAATTCCTATAGAAGTATATAACTTCTTGATCAATACCCACCCAAAAATTCCTGCTTTTTTCTCACGATTTAGCAGTTTTTGTGGACAAGACTTGTCAACACGTTCTGGATGGGATATCTCACATTTTAAAAGATTCTTGGGATTTTCTAGGCCAGTTAAAACAGGAACTGTGGTCCAAAGAAGTCATATTTTTGACCATTGACGTCCAAGATTTGTTTACTTGTATACCTAGAACAAAGGGGATGAAACTTTTTGAAGGTACCCTTTCTAGCTGTTCCAACTTGGACCCTGGATGACTCCAACTTGTATGTGAAATTATGGCACACATGTTAGACAACAATTACATGTTTTTTTTTGGGGGGGGAGTACTGTCAGCAAACTAGGGGAGTCGCTATGGGGGTGGCTTGCACCCCCCCATGTGCGAACATATTTTTGATAGGGTGGGAACTGCAACATGTCTTCAACAGCAGACACCATGGGTACATTAGTACATATTTGAGATTCCTGGATGATATTTTTATTTTATGGAAGGGGAAACAGGAGGATATTCCACAGTTCATTGAATACATTAACAACAGCACAAAGTTTCTGAGATTTACATAAGAGACCCAAGATCTTGAAATTAGTTATTTAGATGTAAAGGTCTCCAAAATTCCTGGTGGGTTTAAATCTAATGTGTACCGCAAGCCTACCTTTTGCAACAACTACTTGCATTTTCACAGTCATCATCCTCAAAAACAGAAAAAAAGCATAGAGAAAGGTCAGGCAATTAGAGTAGCCAGGATGACTTCAGAAAGGGGAGACGTTATTGTAGGGCTAGAGCTGGTGAGGGACATGTTCCTCAAAAGAGGATATCCACCCCATTTCTTTGAATCCATCATTAAAGAAATTTCTGATGAATGGGGAAAGAAATACAAACCCCTTTTGAGTTGTGGTGACATCAGAATACGATCTAGTGAAGAATATTTTAGGGGTTGGTCAGACAATGGTTGTAGAGAACCTGGAACTGATACTATCTCTGGCATGTAGGCAAACAACTATAGTAAAGCATTCATTATTCAACACAGTCCCTTTTCTAATAGGATTAAACATATTCTGTAAGAAAATTGAGGAATATTTAAAACGAATAGCGAAATATATAGGAAGGTAGGTGAAAAACCGATATTTTCCACAAAAGTGGGTAAAAATATCAAAGGTAAATTTAAAAAATCACTTAGTGGGGCAGGGTCACATTGAGGAAAGTACTAAGCCATGTGGCCGATGTTCTCAATGTGGATACATACTGCAGGTTCCTTCCTTAACATTGAACAACAGTTTAAATAGTGTTCTGCACTTTAGAAAAGGCAATTGCTACATGAACAGGATAGTGTATATTGCACTTTGTAACACCTGCCCAGGGTTTTACATTGGAAAAACTGAGAGGGCTTTAAAATGCAGAATTTATGAACATTTTTATGAAATAAAAAATAAAAAGGAGACTAATGCTCTTTATAAACACTGTGTAAACTGTGGGGGATAGACAGGTTTTACATTTGGAATAACAGATACGGTCAACATTGATGTGAGGGGGGGGTGACTGGAAAAACCTCTTGAGCAAGACAGAACTCATGTGGCAGCTTAGGTTAGCTGCTAATTTCCCTCCAGGTCTCAATGACCATTTATGCATTTACTCAGTACTCAAGGAAAAAGCTAATAAGATAACATAATATATTTGAATTTACAAATAATCATGAATTTTACATGTAAAATGTTTTAATATTTTACTTGAGTGTATAAAGAGGGTGAAATAGTAAGGAAAGTGTTTATTTGATACAGGCAAATTTTTTGGGGGGTTTAATATTACGCAAGAAAACAATTTAAATAAGTGTACTGATTTTACTAAGTGTTTGCTCATTATGGTTGAATGGGTTCATGTTTCTTTAAAAAGTGGATGTGAGCTGGGCATTCCTTAGGAATACTGATTGACTGCTTGTTAAGAAAGAGTATTTAAATGTTTTAGGGGTGCGGTTCATTTTGTTCTGATGAAGTCAATTCATTGATGAAAGCGCTCAACATGAAACACTGTGTATTTGGACTTTATACTGGTCTTTTATTTGCTTTTATTCATTAAAAGGAGTTTTCCATGGTCCTTTTGGTGCATTTTTTTCTGTGGTTTACGTCTGTTGAGCACCAACACACTTTCATTTGGTTTTTAAACTTTAAAATATATTTGAAATTAAATCACTTCATGGGCTAGGCCATAAAGATGCTATCTCACAGGTTTCAGTGCAGCCAGAGAAACATAGTCTGTACTAGGAAGCTTTCTCTATTGTCTTTAGGGTGAACTAATTACTACTCTGGAAGCGTGGAGGTATGAAATTGTTTTATGATGTCCAGCACCTACCATAGATCTGAGTAAAAGCCCTTTTGTTGAATTTTTACAGGTAGGTGCTAAATCCAGCCAGCTTCCAGCAATGGGGGTTCTCATGGGAACTAGAAGTCAGATGACCTGAAGTGATGTAATTCTGCAAGCTATCCCAGAAGTACTCTTTTAGATATTATTTTGAGAAGTCTCTTAGTAAGACAGAGCATTCTGTATTCTGTCTTAGGCCTGACAACAAGAAGAACCATTCACCACATCATCTGCTTTGCTCTATTAAGTAAGTAGGGAGTAGTATAATTCTTGTAAAATCAGTCAGGAATATAGTTAAGCTTAATTTAGATATTGTTTTTCTTTATTTGTCTGAGCCTGTCCTTCAGTGTTATTTTAAATATTTCCTCTGATTTGAACTCTGATATCACTGTGAATATATACTTAGTATTTTCTTGTTATTTTATTATTTATTATTAAATATATTTAAACCTTTCATGATGACTGATCTTTGTAGAGATATTTAAATTTTGAGAGTGTTTGCATATTTATTTGGTGACATAGTGTGGACCACTCCTAATAGCCTTCCTCTTGGTCAGACTACCATTTGTATTAATATTAATTTCATTCAGTATATTGGGTACCCTCAGAAGAGCCTTCAGGTAGCTGGCAGGAGTGTCTGGTGGCAGTCATAACTACCATATAATCTGGGCAGAAGGGGGCATAGCTAGTAAACCTGTGCCAGCCTTTCCCAGGTGTGTGTGTGTGTGTGTGTGTGTGTGTGTGTGTGTGTGTGTGTGTGTGTGTGTGTGTGTGTGTGTGTGTGTGTGTGTGTGTGTTTGTGTGTGTGTGTAAATCAAACCTCAAAGAGTGTGGGTGTCAGTTACTTAGGCAAGGACACGAAGCACTGGTTAAACAGAGAGGTTGCTGGAGATCTTGGCTTGGACACTCAGCTGAGGTCTTAACTCTATAGCTATGCCAGTGGGGAGTCTTATTGGAGATCTGGAGAAAGAGGGAGAAACCAGCCCTGGACTGACTGTGTTCCCAGTGTGCTTTTAAGGGAAAGTGTGCTTGATGCAGAGAGCTGCATCTGGAGATAATGTGTGTGTACCTGTTATCCTCACAGTGAATGTTCCCCACAGGTGCCAATGGTGAGGATTGAGGCTCCTTGATTATTGGCCCAGAGGTGGAGCATCACAGTGACAGTGAGAGAGCTCTTGTAAATGGCAGTGGAGTGGATGTGGGAGCTGGGCTGGAGATAATTGTGCGAGTGTCTCTGGGGATGCCTCTGGTGAGTGGTAGCACATGACATTCCTATGGTATATTATCAAATATATCTAACTGGTTTATTCAGACATGCCCATCTGTACTTATGTCACCCAGGAACACAACAGATCTGTAGCATAAAGTATGGCTACCTGAGCGTCTGTTGGCGATACACCATGTGAGCAGTGAAATATGCGAGTCCTATAGGACATTGCCCAGCACCATTGCATGGTTTATTCCAAAATACATATCTTTATTTCTGTCACTAGGGACATCAGGTCTGCAGTGAAAACAACCTACACAACAAGATATGTATGTGACCATAGGCTATGTAGGTTCGTGTCATGTATCAGGCTGTGTGATGCATAGTGGTGAGAGTCATATCTGTACCAGCCTTAACACTGATAAGTTATTTGTTTGCATTCACAAATTTCACTAGGAGAGAAACTGGCACATACCTGATTTCAGCAGCTCTCTGATTGTACCAACACCTGGCACAGTCCTGGGACCCTGTGACATTATCAGGTATGCTGACTGTGGAGGGTACCCCCACCTCCCCCACAGTATCAACTGTATTTAACATATGTCATCATATCCTCAAGGACATAGGAACTTTGGAACAATACAAGGCAAGACAAGTGATTGCAGGGACCCTAAGATGCCTTTCTGTATACATCTTTTAGTAGGCCCATCTGAAAGTTTTTCCCATCATTTAGAAGCACTTAATAATGCTCACCTCCTAAATCAAGCAGAGCCATACATAATGACCCTGGTATAAATATGTGTCTACCCAACCAATCATCAAGAATAGTCTTAAAGTGAGACAAAGTAGTACTTTGCTTGACCTATAGTGGTAAATTATTCCAAAGGTTGACAATAAGTTGAGTTAGGAACCTATCCCTCCAGTAAGTTTTGTTCATTTGTTGGTATAAATTCATATCCCTAGTACGGATATTTGTAGATTTTGCTTAGAAATAGAAAGTCAAATAGGAGTGGCTCTTTCAAAGATCAAAAAGGAAGACAAAAATCATGCAGTTGGTAGGCTACTGAGTATCAGAAGAGTTGCGCTAAAGTATCAGGATTGTTAAAGGACTTAAGGCCTTTAGTTTATCTTTATTAAAAATTGTTGGGTCTTTCCGGATGAGCAATATGCTTGAATTTTGTACATATCAAAGGGGGGCATTGTATTCAATGATAGGTCTGATAAGGGCAGAATACAATGACGTTTCTGGATCTTGAAAATATTCACTTCAAAATTAACTGGATCAGATAGTAAGATTTCCTAACTATGGTGGGAAGATGACCAAATAAAAGGGAGTTGTCCACATAATACTAAGGTATCTTATAACCACGTCTGTTTGAAAAAGGATATACAACTTATAACATGTGAGGTAAGACCAGCTTTTTTGCCAAACCATGCTGCACTTTTTTGCATTTAATTTGAGACTGTTTTTAACAAAACAGGTATGTAAATATTTCAGCCTTTGTTGGAGCACTTTTGTATGACTGGATGAGTCTATAACAGTGTCTAGTTTGCAGTCATTAACAAACTTGGTCAGTCACATTTCTAGTATAAATTGGCTTGGAGGTCTGCAAAGTAAATGCCAAACAGGAAAGGGCCCTGCAATACCCCACTAGTTACAGTTTTATTTTCAGTGAGGTTACAGAAACTTGCACAGCTTGGGAACTGTTGAACAGGCAAATTGCAATTTAGTGGACAACAGAGGGTTTTATATTACGTTTGTCTAATTTTAAGTAATACCAGCAGGAGGGAGAGAGTTAGAAGTCTTAGGAAAAGATAAGCAGTGTGCACAAAGTGACTACTGTCCACAGCCTCTATAACCTTTTCAATGAAGCTTATAGGTTCAGGAGACATCACCTACCCTTCACAAAACCAAACTGAATGTGGTCTAAACCAGTTACGTTGTCTATATCTGCATAAATGAGTTCTGCTAGGATGCGTTCTACGTCTTTGCATATAAGGCTGGTAAGGCTGATGGGCCTATAATTACCTAGATCTGTAGATGGGCCATCCTTGCGTAGAGGAGTCATAGTGGCTGTTCTTCAAGCATCAAAGATAAACCCTGTGAACAGGCTGAGGATGAACAGTTAAAGTAGGGGTTCAGATAGTGAATACTAGGATCCAATGAGAACATAATCTGGTATATTATCTGATCCTACAGAAAAAGTATTTGTAGCCTTTGACTGCGATTTTAAGGTCAGCACTCGTAATGCCAAATACTGCTAGAACAACAACAAAATAAATAAAAAATATAAAAATCCACCAAAACAGGGAATCTCAAACATCACTCTTCTCCTTTAAACTTCTTTTTTGCAGTGAAGCAAGCCCCCTCTGCACCTCCTGATTTGTTTGTGTCTTTTGGCTTTTCCCGGTTAGGGGTCGCCACAGCGGAACTCCGGTCCGCTAATGATTGGCAGTAGATTTTTACGTACTGGCTTGCCGGGCCTAACACACAACCTTCAATGAAGGAATGCCCATTCACGCATGCCACTATACAGAAGACGCTCTAACTGAGAATTGAACGGGCAAAGTTTAACTGTGAGGCGACAACGCTACCACAGCACCACCACCGCAGTCCTCTGCACCTCCTGATATGGGGAGATAATTCCTTACAACCCCAAAACTTATATATACCATCTGCAAGATCACCATACCTCAGAAAAAATGGAATATTCTGGGAAATGGCCATCTCAGACGTAGTACGTGCAAGTCTGGTTTTTGGCCATTCATTCTTTGTATTTTGGGACTTGATCTAGCATGTCTTGACATTTGAAATGGTTAACTTTTTTGCACAGTGATTTCAGGTGACCCTGAATTTCTGGGGATAATGGGTACAACAATATAGATAGGTACAGTACAGTTAGCACTAAATTTGTCTGCTAATATTTTGGCCGCATCCTTGGGATTGGAATGTGTGATGTTATTAGGGATGAGCTCACTGCACACAGTGCTCACCGAGAGTGGGCTGATGTGAGGGATTCACCTCCATGCTTTTTAAATATTTGCATTTCTCACAGATTGTACTATTAATTGTTAGAAGCAGTGAACAGTCCGTAAGCATAAGGCAGTTACTAGAACACCTAATGCAGTCAGACATGTCACAGATGGGGGTGACAGGAGACTGCTGAGCCCTGTTGTCAGCGAGGAAGACTAGGTCTGGTCATAGTACTCAGGGCTTGGATGGAGACCATTATAGAAGACCCTGAAGATTTATGAATAAAATAGTTATGGGGATACACTGAAGTTGCGTTAGATGTTGGCTATTCTAGCAGTACTTAGTAAATAGACAGATCTATGTTAGTCATAAATAGTGGTAATTCGCTTATTAGCTCTGCTTGGCTACTACTATTGCTGGTCTCACCATAGCTACAGTCAGCTAGAAATCCATGACTCCTTGCTCCTTCTCTTACCAGAAACAAAACTGTAGCACTAATCCCACACTGGTTCTTGAGAAGCAGGTGAGAGGCTCTTTGGTGATCATCACTCTCATTCCAGATATTGCAGGGGTGTGTAGGCTTGTTGTAGCCTTCTTACTGATAGGTGTCCTGCAGACCCCATTCAGCAGCTCTGTACAAGACAGCTAAGCTGCACAAAGGTCCAAACCAAGACTAATTGGGAAAGTCTTATACTCACTACCCAGTCAGCGACAGTCATGACTCAATGTCTCTGTAAACCAGAAGCAGAACAGTAGCACTAATTCCAAGCTGGCTCATAAGAAACAGTTTTCAGACTTTTCAGTGATGGATAGTCTCTAGAAAGGCTAGAACACAATGGCCCTTTGCTCCTTCTCTCCCCAGGAACAAATCAGAAGCACTAATCATAGCTGATTCCTGTGAAGTGGAGCATAGGCTGACAGTGATTGGTGGTAGTACCCAGATGCTTATGACTTTAAAAGTAAGATCATGGAAGAAATGTATGAACACTGTGTATTGCAGTGTGTACTAAACAGGGGGAAGATATGAAAGAGAGGGTAATGGAAGTGTTAACAGCCTAAGGGGAGGGCCTTTCCAGGTTGAACTTGTAGTACTCACTTTTACAAGCAGTTAAGACGAGACTGGGAGGAGCTTTCAAGATTAGATGCACAGTACGCGTGGGCCACTGAACAGCCACTGAATTTAATAGCATAACAGAGTAATGATGTCTGAGTGGGAAAATAGTCATGCAACAGCACCAGCGGTCAGAGATCAATAGCAGCTCTCAAAGATGAAAACCTTTTTTTTTAAACAAGAAACATCTTTATTAAACTATCACTTATGACACAGGCAATCATTTAATTTATACAAATGAAAACAAACCATATTGACATTTTTAGTTGCAAACATTATACATCACTTGTAATCTATCCAGACATTGTCAGTGAAACGTTACATAGCTCATTCAAATCCTGACTTCTTTTAAACCTTATTCCTCCTACAAAATGTTATTCTGATTGTATTGTTCCCTCAATTCCCATTTTTCTGTGTAATTTACTCCTACCCTTTTCTAAAGATCCAATTTCCAGTTGCCTTACTATATTCACTACTTCTGGTAGAGTTGGTTTAGTCTTTGATCTCCATTTTCTAGAAATTGCTTTTTTGGCAGTCACCATAATTAGACTCAGTAAGGCCTTACTGTGCCTAGGCAATTCCGATTTTGTATCATAGGTCAAAAAAATAATTGCCTTAGTATTTCTGACAAAGTAGTGTGCAGGGAATTTTTAAAGTCTGCCAACTCATTACACTACCAGAAAATATGTCTTCAATTACCTCTTTCTTCCCCATCACACCTCCAACATTTGCTATCAACCCCATGAAAAAATCTTTGGAGCCTAGTTGGGATATAAAAATACCTATGTAAACACTTCCAAGCAAAGATCCTAAATCTTCTAGACTTTGTTGCTTATTTGGTAGACATACATATATCCCCCATTATCTCTTTGTGAATTGCTTATCCAATCTCTGTTCTCAATCCTTTCTAACCTCCTCTGATTGATTCTTATAGTTATCATGCAATGTTTTATATGCTCCTCTAATGATCTCTTTTCTAACAGCAGCTTCTGTTCAAAACTCTACCAGTACTGTTTTTTCATTTAGGATACCCTATTTCTTTCTCTTTGCCTATACTCTGATATCAATCCTTGATAGGGAAGGCAATCTGTAGCCTGCAGTCCAAATAAATTCTTAGCCTCTTCCCATTCTATTACCTTTCCCTCTCTAATTATTTGCTTCTAGTACCTTGGTTCCTTTGCCAGTTTTCTCCAATAATTTCCAGCCTCCTCTTGCCTATTGTCTGTATTCCTAATTGTAGTCATCACTATGCATAGAATCTTCTTTCTCCATCCCCGTGTTGCCTTAGTTCTTAGAATACTTTCTGCTACTTTATGAATATAATATTTTGCATGGTTATTGTTATTCTCCTCAAGGATATACATACAAAATCTCATTCTCTCCTTGTTTCTTGAGCTTCCCCCCTATTTTGACATCATCCCTTTACACTTTGAATTATATAGCTTTCTGCTTGTGCCATGTATAGGAGCTCTGAAATACTCCTTCAAACCCGATAATCCCAAACCACCTTGTTCTATTGGAAGACTCGGGTCTATGTTATAACAGCGAACGATCAAAAGATTGAATGCTGTTATAACGAACCCAAAACAGTGAAAACGTAAATGAGCAGACTACCAGAACAGCTATTTTTTTCCCCCAGGGAAAAAAAAAAATTGCTGTTCCCAAAAAAAAAAAAAAAAAAAAAAAAAAACACTAAACACTATTTTAAGTACCCCCTACTTAAATATACCAACTCTAAGATCGCACTACAGTGCCAAAAATAGCAAAGTGATAGAAGCGGCCAAGCGACTTCTTTCCCAGGGAAAGAATTCGCTTAAAAGACGCTTGGTTATTTTGCATTTTCGTAATTTCCAGTTTGACCAAGACGCATTTGACAGAATGCGTCTTCGGTCTTCTGACAGGAACCTGGAAGAATCAGCTTATCCCACTTAAGATGAAAACCTTTTCTTGTTCTGTTTACCTTAAATGATAAATGCTATTTATCTGCCCATCCCGCAAATCATCAAGACTCTTTGCAGTCAAACCTGATATAGCCAATATATTTTAAAACTCAAAGAAAAAACAAATTTAAAAAAAAAAAAAAATTAACTAAAGCAAACTGCAATAAAAAAGTGCAAAAAATCAAAACAATGCAAATGTGCAAACCCTAATGAAAAATTTCAAAGTAGTCACACAACTGCAGTCAAAGATCAGTGGCAGCTCACACCCCAATACACAACATCACTCCAAACAGCATCAGAGAGTTGCCTGCCTCTGAAGTGCACATGTACTTCATTGAGGACAGGCATGTAGGTGATCATCAGTGCCATGACTCCAGAACATTCCCTGACCTGGATGTTACCCATAGCACTAATTAGCAAATCAGCAGGTCTGTGAAACAAGCTCAGATGACCACTAATTAGACCATGTCAGAGCTTCTTGGTGTGCAGCATGGCCTGAGAGAAGATCTTTGACTACTGCAGAGCTGTAGGACATTTTCTTCCACAGGCAGCGTGCCATTGCATATAGGAACCTGCAACAGACATGTCTGTTGAGAACCATGGCTGCCCACTTGGTAACCATTACTGCATCCATGTTGCTGTGGAAACTGGCTGCCATGGTCATGCTAGGGGATGGTTGCATATTGTAGGAGTGAAAAGCAGGTTAGTACAGATGGCACATACAGTTCCTAAGATGGCCAGAATATTCACACCTGAATGTGGCTGATACTCACCTGGCTCCACTGTGGCCTCCACCTCATGGCCATGACCAACACCCATCTGGCTCCACTGTGTATATACTCTAATGAGCAATCCACTCTGGGTTCCACAGTTCACTGCCAGCCCACTCCACTGTACCCTTACCATTAGTATCACCTATTCATGCCCATATACAGCAGAATGTTTGCCATCATTTTGCTGGAACATCACATTTTGGGATCATAATGAAATTCCCACAAATGAAACTGATGTACTACAGAGTTCCATGGACCATCTGCCTCTAGACTTAACCCTGCAGGGCCATATGCTACAGCCAGATGGTGTTTTTTTCTAGAAACTCCACTCCATAATGGAGGACATGATCTCTAACACCCCACAACCATGTGAGTGCTTACCTCTGGCACCAACAATTACCCTTAAGTATTTTCTTTCCCTCTCACTTTACCCCTTCACCTGTGCAAATACTGATGACTGTACCCTGCCCATCCTGCTGGGTAATTTGGATATGGTAATGTCCGATGTTTAGCGTAGCCTTTCAGTGCACTGTAAAAAAACAACTAGCTGTATAAATGCATACATCAATTTTATTTCACAGACCATAGCTGTGGGCCAAATGCTACCTCTTTGCTAGTGCCATTTAGGAATTGCTTCCTCCTGCACCTTTCATGAGGGTCAGCTGCATCTGGTTCCTCTAACAATCTTCAGCCAGCTCCTCCAACAATGCTGGCACAGATATGGCAACCAGTGTGCTATAGGATCCCTTTGCTTTAACTGTTTTCATAGCAACATGTATGCAGCATGGCACAAACACAAATATCTTTCTGCAGGTCTCTAGAGTACATTACAATTCCCAACCAGATGCATCCAGGCAGAAGAAACAACCTTCAGTGGTGTAAACACATATTTGACCAACATAACAAACAACTATTCAATAATGTTCCATGCCTGTGACAGTGCAGTGTGTATTGCATCTCCATCATTATCTGAGGGCAGCAGAAAATGCTCATCAGTGATGGCTCAAGACATATCCAACATCACATGTAATACGCAACAGCAAATGCTATTATGAGTGGTCTGCTACCTATGTTCATGGGACTGGACATTCCTAACCTCTGTTTGGCACTGTGTGTACCTAGCAAGCAGATGACCCTGTGAAAGTCCTCCTGCATGAAATGCTGGTAGAAGTCACAAGTGTCTCAGATATGGAATCATGGGAAGTGACTGGAAGGTGCAAATGCACATTGTATATCATATTTTGTGCACCTCACACTACCAGGCATTTGTTGGAGTAGAAGTCCTTCTGAGTGATATACTGAATGCCATGGGGAGCAGGTAGAGACTTAAAAGCAATGTGGGTACAGCCAATGGCCACTAAAACCTCATACATACACACATACATACTTACATACATACATACATACCATCTATTTCAGGCACGGGCATTAATGCCCTTCTAGCTTGCCAATATACCAGAACACTTGTTCCCATAATAAGTGTCCAGGCTGTTCTTAAAAATATCTAAACTAGTACTTGCTTTAATGTAATTTGGTAGTCTGTTCCATGCATCAGCTAGTCTGTCAGAGAACCAAGTAGTACACTTCTCATTCCTATAGAATCTTCTACATAGGTTATCTGATGATTCTCTAGAACTTTTGATAACCCCAAACATTCCCAGAGGTAGTTATCTCTAAATGCCCTGTATACCTGAATAAGATCTCCTCTTAGCTATCTATAAGAGATACTGTATAAGTTCAGATATTTTAGTCTTTCGTAATAAAGTAAATGTTCATAGCCATGGATGCCCTTGGTATATTTCTGCTGTACTCTTTCCAGTTTACTCATGCTTGTTTTCTTATAGGGCTTCCATATTGTTATTCCATACTCAAGTTTGGGTTTAATGTAACTAACAAACAATGCCTTGATTATTTTTGATTTCCTAGACTTTATAAATCTATGTATACACCCTATAGTTCTATAACTATCATTAACCAATTGGTTGACATGATTAGAAAAACTCATAGCTGAATCTACCCATATACCCAGGTCCTTAAATGAGTCTACTGTTTCAATCACTGTGTGCTGTATTAAATATTTACCTTTCAATTTATGTCCCCCAAATCTCATATGCTTAGTTTTTGATATGTTTATCAGCACATTATTCTCCTGTGCCCAAATGGTCAATTTAGTCAAGTTATTTTGCAGACAAGTGTAATCAGTTTACCCAATTTCTGGTTGTCTGAATATAGACTGTAGAACACTTCAGATGGAAATGTTAGGTCTGAAAGATACAATCTAAACAAGTAAGAGCCAAGGACAGAGCCTTCTGGGACATCCTGACTGTAACCAAGGATTTCACCTGTCCAGTTGCTGTATGATACTTGCCACATCCTGTCTGTAAGCCATGTAGCTATCCATCTTAACAAGAGTGCATCAATGCTTAGTTGTACTAATTTATTGATCAGTATTTTGTGTATGACCTTGTCAAATGCTGAAGTTAAATGTATATAAATTACATCACAGCACAATTTTTCATTCATAGCTGTTATTATATTGTTATAGAATATCATGTTACAGGTGGTAATAGATCCGTTTTCAATATATGCATGGTGATATATGGTTTCAAGTCCCAACCTATCCACTTTTGACAGCAATTTATCCAGTACTACCTTCTCCATTATTTTTCCACAACATGAAAGTAGACTTAAGGGTCTATATGACTCTGGGTTAGTCCTACTCCCCTTTCCTTAAAGGCAGGCTTAATAAGTGCATGTCTCCAATCTTGAGGAATCTCCCCATATTTATATGACCTAGTGAATAATAGATATAACAGTACTGTAAGTTCTTGCTGAAGTGTTCGCAGGTCATTATTACTAATTCCATCTCCCTTCCATGTGCTTTGTTTGGATCCAGTTTGCTCAGTTCTTTTTCAGTATAATCTAATTTGATTCCAGTATCTGGAGTTACCTGGATGCCATTCAGACAACTTATAACCCATTTTGTGGAGCGAAACTGTTTTGCATAAGATTTTATAAATATATCTATAATCTGTTGTGTATGAGAATACATTTTAGAATCTGCACACAGTTTATCAGTTTATGTGTCTTTACTTCTTCCACATGTTATGTATCTATAAAAAGTTTCCTATTATGCTTAATATCTTTATATACATTTTCTTAAATTTTTTCATCATCTTGTCTCACACTATGCTTAATCTGCTTGTCCAGCTTGTTTATTTCCGTTTTCAAAATTGTATTTCGACCTCTCTTCCATTTCTTATATTTTTTGTCTCTCACCTTAATCAGATATCATGTACTTATGGAAATATATACCCCTGATGTTGTATGCCTAGATCCTGATGTTAAACATTTTTTTTTATTTTTTTGCACTCAAACAATTTCTCTTTCAAAACTTTCCACATTCCATCTGAAGTTTTTCCACTGAACATCTCACTCTAGTTAGTTTTACACAGTGACTGTTTTGCTTCCATATAATCTGTAATTAACCTTCTGTGCATTGGCTTAGATTTCAGTTTGGCAGAATTATCTAGCAACAAATTAATCATTATAACCCCATGTTCACTGCACATCGATGATGGTAAAACTTGACTTGAAGTTACAGTAATTTCTTTGGGAACGCAAACAATGTCTAGTATGTTCCGTCCCCTGGTAGGTTTTTTTTTTACAATCTGAAGCAATTGTTGTTCCTGAATATATGCTGTGAATAATTTCCTTACTAACATTGTTGAATTAATATTATTCCAGTCTGTTTCTGGTAAATTTAAGTCCCCAGCTAATATTATTCTTCCCTCCTGTGTTTCATGTAAGAAATGTACAAATTCCTCTAAGTCATCTGCACTTGACTTTGATGATCTATACACTGCAACAATTGTTATATGTTGCAGGGTTGTCTTTATTGTCACAGTTACACAATCTATAGTATTGGTATTATCACTGAACATGTAATAATCACAGGTCTCATAGCTACCTTTAATCCCTATCATAGCACCTCCACCTGATTTTTTGTTAGAATGTCGGTTACAGTAAAAACATTTTTGTACCCTGACAGAACTGGTTTCCAGTCATTGTTCTTTAACCATGTTTCACAAAAAATAATAACATTAGTCTTGTGGGAATGTAGCAAATTTGCCAATAAAAAAAAATATTATTAATGTGCCTAGCATCAACAACCATCAGAGATGCGTCAGATTTTGTTATCTGTGAACTGTTAAATTTTCGACCTTTCCAAAACCTGCTTAGTATTTGTCAAATACTGCAAACCATCTGCTGCAAAAATTCTCTTCCCTGTTCTTGACAAATGCACACCATCCTCTCTGAACACGTGTGCCCAAAACTAGGCTCGGATGTCCTACACATTTCCATTTTTTAAAACAGGACATTTTTTTTCCATGTAGGTGTTTATCCAAAAAAATCTTTTCATTCACAGTGACCTGACTATCCTTTCTATAGGCGATTTTTGAAAAATGCATCCTAACACCAGTACATGCTATACTGTCTAAGAGGGCTATCAGTTCCCTACTAACAGTCAGAGAATCCTTGTGGGTGACATCATTTGTACCAACATGAATAAAAACAGATCCGTACTTCCTTACATTAAGGCATTCCAAGGCTTGTCTCACATCTTCTATTTTTGCTCCTGGAAATGGGCTCTGTCACAGAATGTCTGCAGAGTGATATTTCTCTTCACCACTGTCTGTGAAAACTCTGCCACATGCATTAGCATCACATCAGGGGAACTGATGTAGGATTTGCAAAGTCATGGTCTGCAAAACTCCAAACATATTTTCTGTCTGACATCGAAAGGTCCCTACTGCAATCTTAATGCTACACAAACCTTTGTGTTCACTGTGATAGGCATTCCAAGTATTCTCACTGATCTCATGTGAGAATGGCACGTCTGCTATCTCCTGTATGATGCCTTTGTCTATATGTTAGTAGGTGGCTATACCCCTCTTGTGGAAAGTGACACAATGTCAGCCACCGATGGGACTATGTTGCAATGCAGTCAGACGTTAGTCGTGCACAACATCACAGATATTGGTTTCCAAGGCAGCTATTAACACATGCTGACCGATTAAGAGGCAGATACCACTCCTAGCATCTTAGCAAGAATAATATATCTGCTCACCAAAAAATTATGGTACTCTGATAAGTTGGTTGCTGCAGCTTACTGGCAAGATTTATATTTTTTGAATCACTTCACCATGTTTGATTTCATCATTTACATGTATAATGCTTCTTATTACCATACTAAAACTCATTTGCATGTTATTCTGGAATCATTTGCATGCGACACATACTTTGCTATTTTTTTTTTACTGGAGTGGTCATGTTACATGTGTCTCTGAATCACACCTTCCCTTTGCATTGTCAATCACCACATTATTTAGCTTCACAGTGTGTGCTGTTTATTTCTGAATAGCCCCTTTAGTGTTGCAAACTGACACATACGTACTATTGACACAACAGTTTCAGCAATTGTGCCCAAGAAAGGGATTTCTTTTCTACCAAAAAATCAAAATGTTTATCTAACATTTTGGTGAGCAAAAATGTATTACATAGAATGAAAAAATGCTGGGATTCATAAATTTGGGAACTGTGGTGTTTGTAATATCATGGGACTGGTGATTCTTGAAAAAAATGGCATTACATGGAATATGCCATTCTAAGTCTAGCAATGTCATACATGGGATATAGTGTACTTGTCCTCAGTCAGTAGTATACATTGGTAAAACAATTAGGAAAGTGAAAGCACACCTACACGAGCATATTACGGAAGTTCACAGTGCTTCACCACTTTGTTCTGTTGCAACACAAGTGAAATTGATACATGAAAGGACTATACAGTTTTAAAATGTGTAATACTGAATCATGCTTTGGATATTATGGAGACAATATTGAACATAAGTTATTCCTTGTGATTCAGAAACATGTTGTGTGGCCATTTAATGGCTAGTTAGAGCAATCAAAGTAGCAAGATGCAGTCTGAAGTTGGTTAACAATGTAACAGAGGTCAGTTAGTGAGATAGAGATTAACTAATTAAGGAATGTGCTGAAAAAATACACAATCCAAGCAAGGAGGCACATTGCTCAGTGATGCTCATGTGACCCAAAGAATCAAGTACTGTGCTTGTAGGATAACCAAAGTGATGCACATTCACACATGAAGAGTCATCCTGCTATGAGAACTACTATTAGCCATAAAGTGAGCTTCTCCGTAAAGTTGCTACACATTTACTGGTATTAATGTAAAGGAAATGGGTGTATGGCATCGTGAAGGAGGGACACCAAGCAGAGAACACCGAAGGGTTTGTGAAGGGAATATTGAGATCGCACTGAAGAAGCAAGGGTGGAGTTTCTTGTGGGATAGATACCCTTTTTTCTTAATATGAGTAGACGGGGAAGTACATAATGAGAAGTGTGGGTAGAAAGGAGGGATGATAGCAGTGGTGGATAAACAAACACAAAACAGAGTCAAAGACCAACAGGTGAGATGCACACTCAAAATGGGAAAACGCAAAGGAGAGAAACAAATGGACAGAAGGGAGGATAAATGGGGACTGGGAGGCTTGAACTACAAACTGGGGAGACAATTGAAATACAAGTGAGGCAAACACCATGATGGGGGGGCAGAATCAGGTGAACCTGACTTTCGTACATGACAGTGCTGAACCCAGCTAAATCTCTGTCATTTCCATGACTGCCTTCCCTGCTGGGTTCACTTACTGGTGGCTCAATGGGCAAGGCTAGATAGCAATGTGACTTGACTTGGTTAGTTGCTCAAAGAAGTTCTTTTGTGACTAGTAGAATTCACCAATGTCATCTCCACATCCACCGACACCTGTTAGATTACATGTTGTGACATACCGTCGGCTTCCCCAGAGGGAGATGATACTCCACAGTAACAGATCACCTGAGGCCATCACAGCACCTTGCAATGGATGACCTTTATTACCCTTGCAGAGAGGCAGGCCTAGAAGCAGCTGGATACCCAACAGGTGATGACAGGGTTGGCTAAGAGTCAGGTGACCACTGCCACAGCATAGACACAGCCATAGCTGATACTGGGTAAAATAATAACATAAATAGAGAGAAATTAAACAACAAACAATGAATATATGTAAGATAAGGATAGTAAGAAAAATTGCTGTCCAGGACCAAGAAGGAGCAGGTGCCAAGTTGGAAGCAATCTCTCCTTTGTCTGAACCATCAAATAAGGTCACTGGTGAGATCCTCTAAGGCTAACTTTGAGTCATATTGGCCATATCCACTAAGGACAATCACAAGGTCTTCTTCACATATGTCCTCAATCTCAGAGGTAACACCCAAATCTGCTCTGAACTGGTGGTCAATAAAACCACATACACAAACGCTGTAGATATAGCGGGTCTATATTACATTGTCGAATGTTGACAATGTCGAATGGCGAAAATATCGAAAGTGCTGTTCATTGAAACTGTTATAGTGGGGGGCTGTGCCCCCCACACCCCCTGCTACTTATATATACCAACTCTGAGATCGCACTACAGTGAGGAAAGGGCACATTTTCTGATCCTCACTTTACCACGATCCCACAAAACACTTTTCGATGAATGGCACTTTTGACATTTTCGCTATTCGACATTGTCAACATTCGACAATGTAATAGGAACCTGATATAGCCAACCTGCTGGCAGACACATTCAGTGAAAACTTCACCCCCCATCACCCTCAGTAAACCAGAACATCCTCAGTACCTGCCCCCCCTCCTCTCATCACCAGGGAGCAGGTCTTTAATGCCCTCTCAAAGGCAAAAATACAGAATCCATGGGACCTGACAATGTCCCTGGCTGTATCCTACATGAACTCAGGCATGCGCTCTTAGCTCCATTAGGCACCCCTATCCAACCAAAGCCTGAGCACCGGCTTTGTCCCAGCCAAATGGAGGACAGCCACAGTCATCCCTCTACACAAAGGTGGAGTGCCCACTGACCCAGGCAATTATAGGCCCATCAGCCTAACTAGCCTGATCTGCAAGGCCATGGAATGCATTATCATGGACCTTATAAACAAGAACATTGGCAACCTCCAAATGCTTGACCCCATGCAGTTTGGTTTTGTCAAAGGGAGATCATGCCTGTTAAACTTGGTTGACTTCTTTGAAATAGTCACCAAAGCCATGGATGAGGGGAAGTTGGTGCACACCGTGTACCTTCACCTAGACAAAGCCTTTGACAGTATTCCCCCACTCGGGCATAATAGATAAACTCTCCCAGCTAGGCATTAACCCGTATGTTACCAGATGGATAGTTGACTGGCTCACTGATAGAACCCACTCAGTCAAAATAGGGGAAGCCACCTCTAGTAGTAGACCCATAATGAGAGGTGTACCTCAAGGACTGGTCTTGGGGTCTCTACTGTTTGGGATATACTTTTCTGAGGTGCAAGCCAAAACCAGTGGTCTGTGGCTAACGAGGTTTGCAGATGACTGCAAGGTGGGTGCTGTCTTAATTCCCCTAGTGATGTGAACATCCTCCAAGAGTGCCTTACCCAAACTAATGACTAGTGCAGAAGGCTTTCTACATGGCCCACTGCATAAATAAGGTTATTTCATCCAGGAACAAGGAAGTCACAATATCCCTGTACTCCTGCCTTATCAGACCCATTATCGAGTACAATACCCGCTTTGGCATGTACCTTGACAAGCACATGCAGTAGCTGAAGAGACCGCAGAGGTTCCTGAGCAGGAAACTCCAGGGTATCAAACACCTATTCCTATACAGATAGGCTAAAAGCCCTGGCCCTCTACTCAGTCTCATACAAACTGCTCAGAGGTGACATATGTCTGGCATACAAGGCCATCTCAAACCCAGCCTTGATGGAGTTGCAGCATATCCGTAAGTCAGACTCCACTTGCTCAACCCACATGCAAGGACTCAACCTGGTCTGTGACATTAATAGAACTTGTTGGTGGGATAGATTCTTGCCCCAAAGCCTCCCCCCATCTGTGGAATAGACTCCCTCTCCATGTCAAGCAGAGTACCTCTCTAGCCCTCTTTAAGAGGAACCTGGATGACTGGATGGAAAACAGAAAATACACCGCTGGGATCCCACCTATGTACCTGCTGGACAGGGGAAACAGGTGTTGACTTTGTGGGAAGATGGACAAAATTCTTGGCTAGGCTTATAAGGGCTTCCAGCCAATAGCCTAGTATCATCCTATAAACCTATGAAGAAAGACAAAGACATAACAGGTGAACTTTAGCAAGATTGTGTAATATTGTCAGGCATAAAAGTATCTGGAGATGTACGATGTTGTTATGTACACAATAACAATGACAATGTAGTGAGTATCTGTGACCTTCCACTCAAAAAAAGAACAAATGCAAGCAGTGTGTCACAATGGGCATGAACATATGGATCCTAGGTAGTCCGCTATGTTTGTTTATGAGATGAGCAATGCATGTAGTATAAAGTGTCACTGCAGGTGCCTTGGAAGTGGGACATTTCTGGTGAAATGTTGCATGGCCAAGGGACATCCAAGGAATTAGTGGACATGATCTACTGCATAGATGCCTGCAGGGAGATATGTGTACCATGCTAGCAGGACAGTCACAACTGCAATAAAATGGTTGGCAGTCATGCAGTACAGCATATGACAGCCATCAGTACATGACAGAATATGCTCCTACGAGGCATGCCTAGAGTATGCCAAGTAGAACTGGCACCACCATAGGGTTTGCAAGGAACAGTGCATGCAGTATGCTGAGCAACCAGACTGGTGCTCCCTATATATATATATATATATATATATATATATATATATATATATATATATATATATATATATATATATATATATATATATATATATATATATATATATATATATAAATATATATTAGGGTATGGTTATGGACATAGCAATGGAAGACGGCCAAAGTCATGAGTATGAGATACAATATTGCACATGACGTGTTGGAGGGACAAGCAGAGGAGGGTGTATGATTGCTATCCTGGCAGTGTAGCAACCACACATAGAAAATGGTGTCTGGAAAAACAAGGAACTATGCATGTACAATGCATTTGTGTCAGAATGTGTGTATTCCTAGTAGAAGGGGTTTCTGCTACTGGCAGCAATGCAGAAATTAGTGGCACACAACATCATAGACACTGGCTTCCAGGGCAAATGCAAACTATATGCAGTTATATTATCTACAGTGTATACTTACCCTTAAATTTAGAGAGTCACTCCTTATGCATATAATGTTAGTCTGTTATCTGCTACTTAACCAGGAAAACATAAAAGAATACTATTGTGGACATAACACCTGTCCCTTTCTCAGACAAGGTCCCAGTACCTGTGCAACTCACCCTTCAGTCATAGCTGACTAGTGTAGGGCAGGAGTTGGCCAATTGACTAGGCCAGTGCGCACCCTCATCCTCCATGCCCCAGGTAACAGTGGATGTTAATGGCTCTCATAAATGTGAGGTCAGAAGTAGAAGGCAGCATGCCAGCAACTGGAAATACCTTGGTTGTCACCCCACACCTGAGCTGAGTGTCTCCATGGCCATTATACAACAGATGTGCAAGGCAATCATCCAAACACAGGTGGATGCCACCACAAACATTAGAGATCTGATCAGTGTAATACATGGGGTGTGTGACAATATCTGAGAGGGCTTTGCCTACTCATATAGCATTTTTGACAAATGCCATGTGTCCTTGTAGTCATGCATACTGTACGCATTCCATTTTTGAGGCCAATCCTTTTCCATCATCAGTAGATAAACACAGTGTATGGTGGTTAGGAGATGGTCTAGGTTCCATAGAGCGAAATCCTTCAAGCCTACTGCCAATGTCAATGGTGATCTGGCCCACTGTGAAAGTAAATTTGGATGGGGGTGCACATTTTGAACCTACGTACCTGTGGCACAGCCTGATATTAACACTCATGGAGCACATCATCTTTTTTTTTGCCAGCTGTGGATTGTACCAGTGACATTCATTAGAGGGTACACCATGTATAGGGGACATGCATTCTCAGTACATCTACCTCTTGAGTACACCCTGGACCTGTCACAGAGGAAAATTCACAGCGCAGTAACTTGTGCAGGGGCTGTGTCCACCTACACTCCATCTGACCAACCACAAACCTCTGTACAAGTATACCTAACTCTGAAGACACCACCACTTCACTGCCCAGTCTTTCAAAATCACCACACTTATCAGGTCAAGAAACACATCCATACCCATTTCATTAGCCATTCCCCACCAAGACAGTGACCTTTGACAGCTTCTGTCACTGTGGTCCTCTCCACTTCTTCATATGGTGATAACCATCCTGTCTGCATTGCAGTGTTATTAGGGTAGCCTGTGTCTGATGCAGTCCATTAACAGCATAGCATGACCTGCTTGATGTATTGCATGCATAAGTGTTACTCTTTATGTCCAATTTGTCCTATAGATGTGAACCAGATGCTACCTCTTCACTAGTGTATACAGCACTCGCCTTCACCTTGCATGATCATCCCCGGCAGCCAGTTCCTCTACAAACTCCTCACTAAGCACATCATCCACTGCTGGCTATAATACATCCTTTCCCCTGATAACATTAGGCTGTTGTACTTGTTTGTGTAACAACATGATCTGTAACAGTGCACCCTTAGCAAATATCTTGCTGCACTCTTTTGGAGCTTACTGTAGGGCACCGCCAGATGTATCTAAACAGTGAAAGCAGGCCGTCAGCAGTTGGAAAACAAGTTCAGTGATGTTACAGGTCTGTGATAATGTGATGTATGCATTTTATGCCATGGTCTGTGGGTTTCATATGGGTGTCATTAGTAGTGGCTCAAGGACATATCTAGCATCACTAATAAGATTTCACTAAGGGAAATCATCCCACACAAAACACTGTTTAGTCACACATGTGCTAGGTGTGGGATATCATAGATCCTGGCTGGTTGGCACACTGGCACATTGCATTACAGACCATCTGGCAGTTGACAACAGTGGATTCCCATATGGTTGAAATACTGTAGTTATTGTGTCCCAAGTGGGGCCTTGATGGAGGTATGCATGCAGTTGATGGCACCAATTACATCAGGAAAATTGACTATTTCATAAAATGCCCATATGATGTTATTTCTCACTGTGATGATCCACAATGTGTTGTAGCATGACAATGAGGAACTAGTGTAGTATCTTTTTTGGCAGATGCCGAGGATACATCCACTATGTCCCAGTTTGTTCTCTGGAAGGTCACTGTAGCAAGGATTGCTAATGCTACACATACCTTGGTCTCCACATAAATTGGTATTCCATAAATCCCATAAGCCTGCATGTGAGGGTGCCACATTTGTACTAGCTCATGTATGGTGCCTCTGTCCACTTGCTAGAGGTCTACTATTTTTGTGCCATTGAGGGAAAGAACTGTTAGGAGTGGTCTGATCCTTCTGCAGTGTGGAGAGAGAGATGACATGCACATTTATGGCTACTGGCAGAGAGGACAGCCTGATATATATGCATTTCTGCCAAAGATTTTATGGTGTCCAGCTACACTGGTGGTCACAGTTTGTCTTGCAGTTTTATGTTATTTATCCTCATTTGTTTTCACCATTACTGTTATTATCATAATGTTGACCATCTTCATCTCATTATATGGTCATTTGCATACAATGCTGACTGCAGTATTTTTGTGGCTTTGTTTGAGCACAGTAACTATTGTCTCTGAATCGCTCCCCATCTTGTGCACCACTGTTCATTGCTCAATTTTGCCTTACGCCTTGAGCTATTTCTTTCAAAATCCTGGCCATTGTCAACTGGAGAACAATTATACTAATATGGTGTCAGGTTTGAATGTGGATAACTGACCTTATCTCTGTAGGACTATAAATCATCATTTTCAGCAGAAATCCATGAGAGATATTTAATCTGTATATGACAGCAATGAACAGGTGCCAATCTATTCACAGCTGACCAAATCTTGTAAAGATATTGAATGACAGAATCCAGATGGAAATTGTACACTGAAGACTTCTCCATATTTTTAAGGGCCATACTGAACTATGAAGTGCAGGTTATATGTATTGCTAGATAAGCAGCATCTTTGTACTTTATAAATTGTGCTCTAATGTATGAACCATAACTGTTACTTCTGTTATATTGCCAGGAACAGTGATGTGAGGATGTATTCTAAAAGACAGGTGTGTGTGTGCGTGTGTGTGTGTGTGTGTGTGTGTGTGTGTGTGTGTGTGTGTGTGTGTGTGCGCATGTTGTGCATGTATGTAGTGTATGTGAGAGAGTAACAGAGTTTGTGCATATGCATGAGTGCATGCACCTTTTTCATGTTTGTGTGCTTGTATGTGACTATGTGTGTGTGTGTGTGTATGCAGGTATGTCTGTGTGGTATAGCTGTATTTATTAATGTGTTTGTATGTGTTGCTCCATTGTTATTTAGCCTCTCAGTATCACGGAGTACAGTTAAAGTGTTACTAACAACTTGATGCTGGTATCTCACAGACTGGTAGGAAATGGTGCTCTTTGAATATAATATTTTTATTTATTAAACATTTGTTTACCGGGAAAGTCTGACTTGAAATGAAGCCAATTTTCAAATGAGGTCAAGGGAGAAATGGTCCAGACGTATGTCTCTGTAACATGGAAGAAAACTGGAGTACCCGGAGAAAACCCACACAAATGCAGGGAGGATATGCAGACTCTGGATAGAAGGCACTCCAACTGAGAATCGAACCGAAAAACCTCTTGCTGTGAGGTGACAATGCTATCGCTGCACCACTGCACTGTCGAAGGTTACATTCTGCTCACTGGGTACTTTGGTATTCCACTATATACAAGGCCCTCAGGAAGATGCGATGCTTTTGATGCATACAGCGCTTCATGGAATGTGATGCTTTACGAGTGTATGATCTTTGGTGGTAGGTGGTGTCTTGTGGTATGTGGTGCTCCTTTGATATTTCTTCTACAAGCAGCATGCTGTACTTCATGGATGCTTGGTGATGTCAGGGTGTTTGATCCTGCTGAATGCATAATGCTGTTTGGATACCTGCTTCTACAGGATATATGGTGCCTTGCAGTGGTACACACCATATCATGACAGGTCATCTACTTGGCACTGTTTGTAAAATATTAAAGGATATTTTTTATTTTGGATTTTCTGTTTAAAACATTACAATTGAAAACTGTAAGTCTTCATTCCTAAGTGCCAATGTGGAACTGCGAAAACTTTGAGATTATGGATTCTGCCTGCATATATGTAACTTGAAATGCTCTTCACATTTCTCAGAAGGAACCGGTCAATCTAGAAAGTAAATAAAAACTAAAAAAAAAAAAAAAAGTAATCTAACCAACGTTCAAAATGCAATAAAAAACTTTTTTGCAGGAGTGCAAGCTCCCCTGCACCCCCTATTCCCTGACTACTTATTTATATCAATTCCAGGATTGCACAGCAGTGGAGAAAAGGAAAATCTCCTTTTTCACACTGAATACCAATCTCAAAGGATGTTCGATCAAAAGAGAGTCAACAAATGCTGTTCAATAAAATGGTATTCGAAGAAAGAAAATGCACCTAGTCAGAATGCATTCCAAGTCATCCCATAGTGCAGCTGAATAAAAAAACATAAAAAGACCCTCTTGTTTGTAAAATGTTTTAAAGGAACTAGGTGCTTGACTTCTGTGAAATAATTTAATGGTTGAGATGTACATAGTGAGATTTCTGTTATGTAAGTTTTAATTTGATTCCAGGAAGAAATGGCATGTTCTGTATAACCAGTATGTGGAAACTGCAAACTTGGTAATTTAAAATTAAACAGCAGCATTCCGTGGTAATCAGGTGGTGTGTGTTTATTATGTGAACAATATTAAAAAGTTGCTGCTTTGTCATTAAGGAAATAAAAACTGGTGACTGAAGGGTCCGCCCTTAATGTGTTTCAAATTGTTGCTGTTGTATTTGCTGTAACTACATCATGGCTCAAAGAAAGACCCTGTGGTCCAGCCCACTCACCTGTTCAAAATAAAATGAATTAAAAGTTGAGTCTGCCCTAAGCATGTTGTTTCTTATGGTAAATGATTAGTGATAGACATATCACAGTAACTTAGTATCAAAAAGGAGTGAGCATCAAAGGCATTTGATAAGGCTTGTGGGTGGAATCGAGTTCACCTGCAGTTTAGTAACAACAGCTGGTGGCAGGGAATGGTTTTGTAGGTTGCAGACAATCAAAGAGAGGCAGCGACTTGTACATCATTATGACTAACATTTCAATAAAGATTAAAAAAGACTTGTTTACCAAAAGCTGCATTTGTAATCAGAGACCACTGCTAAACTGCAGCAGTGTTTTTTTTTCATTCCCTGAGATGTGAAATTTTGGTTATACATATAAAGGGACGTGTAGGGCCAAAATCTTCCACACGGGATAGAGGGGGTTAGTACTGTTTCAGAGAATTGAGTTTTGTCACATCACAGGTCACTAACTCCATGTTCAGCACATTGTTTTAGACTCCCTTTTGTCTTGTAAACCATTTACGATGTGGCAGACACTGAGATGAGTTTGTGAAATTAATCTGCAGTCTGCAAAATAAATCCATTTTTCTAGGTCTACATCTTTCAGAAACACATGCTAAAACTGTTGGCCCAATTACTGTTTGGTTATTTTTTGTTCTATACAAAATATAGTCATTTGTTTAACTCAATAGTGTTTTTTTTAAGTTTTTCTTTTTATTTTGAGCATTTTTTTAAAATAAAAAAATAATAAAATTCCTGGGCCGAGCCCGACATACATACATAAATAAATGTTGACTGTCCATATTTAACTAGTTGTGGTTAAAACTGTAAGGAAAAATACTGAAAGATTGTGGGAGATCTTTTACTTACCTTGTTTGTCTCAAAGCCAACCAGCTACAAAGTTTCAGCTGAGTAATGAGAAATAATAACAAAGCTGGTGTGTCTGCAGGACTGTACTGCACTGCTAACTCACAACAAGATCCAGTGTTCCTCTAAAGTGATTCCTTAAGGAAAGGGTTCATACCTAACCCCAAATTTTGAGATTGAATGCACAATAAATTTATAACTGATAGGACAAGTTCCCTGTCTTCTATTCACATATTATCTTCTAAGTTATTGTTTTGAGGAGCAGTTGGTAATTTTGGTCTGCCCAATGCTTCTGTGTAAACTGTCGTTTTATAGTATGTGCAGTTGCTGGGATTCATGTTGGCACACCCATCTAATCAACACAATCCGCTATGAAATAACTAGAACTTACACCACCATTTTCTTATACTTAATTGAGGTGTTAAAATATAGCCAGATTGCGTTCAAACATTAAAAGATGAAGCCAACTTCATACAACAATATTTGATCGTAAATATATGACACTGTCTCTTTCTCTCTAAAGGCATTTTAAAAACAAATGTGCTGTTTTAGTCTTGTCACTGATTTGCTGTTTCTTAAATACTTTGTAGATACAGTACAGGCATTGCAGTAGAGATCATTTTATTTAGACAAACACAACATGGCTGATTGATGCCTTATGGTCATGGGCAAAACAGTCCAAATATTTTTTGGTGGGGGGAGGGCACTATGCTGGGCTGCAGCCCCTACGCTCCTTTACTCAATAAAATGAATTCTGAAGTCACCCTCCCTCACTGGAAAGGGAAAAATCCTTTAAAGGCTTAGGCATCAGTCATCATTTATCAGGTACGTCAGTCTAGCCATATCACTTTAGGTCAGACAACCAATTGCCATGAATGAGAGGTCACCTTAGGTCAAATATCATATTCCCACTGCTGAGGACTATTCAGCAAAGGCAGGCTGGTTGGACTAACATTTATGTGAGTTTTAATTATACTGCTCTATCTGGCACGGTAAACAGATAATTATATCAATTCCATGTGGGGAATGGCAATACAGGGACAAGTTGTGGTTCAGGTTAGTTGCTAAGGATAGAGTTGTTTTAGTACTGTAGTTGCTAACTATACCATTAGTAGCTGTACTGTGCAAGGTTTTCTGTAAAGCAAGTTGTATTAAAAGGGCTACTTACAAATATGGTAAAAAGATTAAATGATTCCAGATAGGAAGTCGGGCCATGCCTAACCGACATGTCCCTGAAAGCAATGGAGGACACACAGTAGTGGAAAAATTGGATCCTGAAGGCTACCTTATAAATGTTACTTGGTCCCAGCAACAACCAGTATTAGATATTTATTTGCTAATAGGATCATTGTACATCAGAAGGTTGCCTAGTAATATGATGTAGATAGACAGTGCTGGTCACAGGCCTGACAGCAGACATTACCAGTCCAAGACCAACTCTTAAAAAGCTGAAAGAGTTAAGGCTGCAGTGAAGCAAAGGGAGTGTGATAGGGGCCTGGTATGAGTTGGATGCCATCAAGAAAACCACATTTTTTAATCTGGTGCATATGTGGGTAAGACCTAGAACAGACTATTCAGGCCACCATGCTGAATCATAAACAGTATACTGCACTGATAGGTTTAAATGTGTGTGACAGGTTCAAAACCAGGTTTTGCAAACATGCCAAAAGGCAATGAGCATAAAGGTATATGTTTGCTGTCATTAAGCTTTGGCCAAGTAGTTGTGAGTGCAACCATACCTTCATGTGTCCTCATACTGCTCACCATTTCACGTACTCTCATACTCCCCACAGCCTTTATGTGCCTTCATACCCACCCTGTGCCTTCACGTGCCCTTGTACCTCCCACAGTCTTCATGTATTCTCATATCCTCCCACAGTATTGTGCCCTCATACCCACCCAGTGCCTTCACGTGCCCTCATACCCTCCACAGCCTCCATATGCCATTACACTTCCCACAGCCTTCTTATGTTTCATACTTTCACAGCCTTCATGTGCACTCATATCCCTTCACAGACTTCATGTACTCTCATACCTCCCAGCAGGGCCCCATAAATTGCATTTGATACACAAACACAGAGGAATACTTACACAAACACAGGTATGAATATACCACACACACACACACACACACACACACACACACACACACACACACACACACACACACACACGCACACACACATGCATTCACATGTATAGACAGAGAATTGCACATGCAAACACACAGATGTACTCATCACACACATACACTGACATGAGAATACATATTTAAACACACATACACACATATATACATACACCACACACACACACACACACACACACACACACACACACACACACACACAAGTGTAACTCTATGTGACTGCCCATTTTCTTTTTGACTTTTTTACCATCTGTAATCTGCCAGATAGATCTTTGCAGTGACAGGGTACCCACAAGGCCTAGGCCTCCATACTGACTTCCAAGGAATATCATTAGCCACATTTTCCTTCCTGTGGTGGGAGCTCACCAGCTTCCATCTTCTTTTCCTCTCAGTTTGTAAAGTGATATACTTAAATATTATGTCTCTGGCCCACTGCCATGCTACACAGCCTACTTGC
This sequence comes from Protopterus annectens, assembly GCF_019279795.1. NCBI lineage: Eukaryota > Metazoa > Chordata > Ceratodontiformes > Protopteridae > Protopterus > Protopterus annectens. The sequence continues at coordinate 227,740,685 of NC_056733.1, forward strand.
ACTCTCTATCAGCAGTGCACTATCATGTGTGTTGTTACATCCAGGTACATCCTGCTAGGCAAGAACTTTGTTTGAAGCTCATGACCCAAACCTCTCAATTGTCCCTGATTTGTACTCAAATTTTAGCTTTGTCCCTCTTAATCCCTCCTAAAACTGGTGACTTTCATAGAAAAGTTGATGAATTACACTTAATAAATAATGGCAATAATTAGAGTTATAGACTTCTTTTACTTCAGAAAATGTATATTAATTAACATCCGATTATTCATTCAATGTTTCACGTTAATAGTACTAATATTTTAAAAGTGTCCCTGATTATTTCTGGATTTGTTCCTGATTGGTTGAGAGCTATGTGACTAACTACCATTACAGGCTTCCTTATCAACAGCCATTTCATTCCATTTTTCATTCCATATTTACAGTGCTTGAGTTAGATTCTCCTTTAAGAGGCAACTTTAGTATTTTATGGAAATTGCAAAGCTATTCTTGACTCAAATGAAACTTTATGAAATAAAAAAAATGGTAGAAATGTACCAGCATTTTACTTGTCGATTTATGTATTCTTATATAAGTGGGCTCCAGATGACAGGTTTATAAAAGCACATTTCTAGCACCATGTAAATTTAATTTTCCTTATTTGCACTCTTGGTGTGTCATTGAGAGTTTATGTACACCGTGGCACATAGCTGGAGCCAGTAAAATTCCACTAAACCTGCTGTATTTACACTGCTCAACAAAAAGCAAAGTCAAAGTTTACATACTACAAACACCAAGAAAGACTGATGTGCAAAAACATCTTGGTCACCATGAAAAAATAATAATAATAATAATAATAGTCCCCAAATCTGCCCATAATTGAATTTAAAAATAATAAATAAAAATAAAGTGAAACATGAATCACACTTTCTATTAAGCACAATGCAAAAAAGTAACTTTATATATTGCATATACAAAAACCAGAAACATTTCCCTCAAAACACCATAGTCCACTGAAAACAATACCTGAAGCTCAGACCTGTCCTTAGTTTAATTTAAAAGTTCTAAATAAAAAAAATGACAAGAGTACATTTCTCATTCACTACAATATAATCAAATGAAATCCAAAACTACAGAATTAAACAGAAAAATACTAGCAAAATTATGAAATTAAAAAACTAACAAATAATTGGATGAGCACAAGAAATGCAAATAAAACTCTAGTTAGTGTCAGCAACAATGCTGAGCACTTTGTTCTTCATAAAAGACAAACTTTCTTGGGTCTTTCTCTAGCTTCTCATTTTAAAATGTAGGCAATATTGCATTTCACCATCCCCACCTTCTGACTATCAATCAGCACATTCATAGTTTTAAAACTGGAAGATTTAACGTCTACAAACCTAAACCAATCCACATAAGCTTTTATCAGACAGGCCTATCACTCATTTTCAGTTCAAGCAGTTCAGTCCAGCCTGAGCTCTTTTCTAGAATTCAGAAATTGACAACACACTATCCCATCTGAAAGGAAGGAAGTAAAATCCAAACACTTTGAAGGGGGGGGGCCTAAAAATCAAATGTGCTAGTATAAAGAAGGCTTACACGAAATGGGTAAGATAAAGGGCTCAAATCATTTTGCACAACTGGGATTAAAAGCCATCACAGTTACCAAGCTAAATAATTATCAATAACACAACAATGTATTGTCTTTACTTTATGACTGTACTATGTACAATTATACATATTCTTTATTCTGTGTATAATTTTCTATTTGTATCTTCCACCATGGTGCCTAGGTCATGACTGAAAAGGGTCTGCCAACCAGTCCGCTTCCCCCAGTTATCAAACAAAAATAAGTAATAAATAAACAAATAAATAGCTCTAATTTCTGAAATTGTCTAGTATCAGTAGGAGACTGAAACAACAGAAAGCTTCCAGGGAAATGTTAAACAGCTTATCAGAAGTGATAATCATGGGGATAAAGGTGAATTTGATTGCTGCAGGGCTAAGGACGTAGGATGCCCCATGGTTCTTGGCCATCTTGTAGCAATAACAGCTGTGAGTGCTATGCTTTATTCCAACAGACAGTCATTTTGTGCTTTCGTTCCACTTAGGAGGAACATCTTCAGAGTCCTAAAAGATCAGTAAAAAAATCTGATATAAAGGAGAATTGTTCAAATTGTGGAAAATTATAAGCAATATCATTAAGAACATACTGAGAACATTCAAAAAGTTCCTAGAATCAGAAAAATAAATATTAAATATTGGGGAGCAATATACAAAACAAAATGTAAAATTAAGACAAAACAAGAAAACATAAAGGCAAAATAACCAGCTGTAAAGGAACAAGTACAGTTGCACAAGATGAAGTTCCAGTTAGGGATTATAGGAGATGTTTAGCTTATTACTACAAGGGTAATATTAATATGATTAATGGAATATATTTTAAAGTACCTGGGGTTCATAATTGTTATCAGAAATCTGTGGTCTATGTATTTATTTATTGACATTTGATTACCAGGAAAATCTGACTGGATAGAAGCCCATTTTCAGTGGAGGCTGGTGGGAGAAAAGTCCCAAATTTTTACAAAACATTTTTAGAACAATAATTGTTATATACAATCTTTAAAAGTAAAACAAAAACATCTGCAGTTTAAATAATTATAACAAATTAGACATAACAACATTGGTTAAGGATCAATACAAGTTATATGACAATCATTTAATATTTGGAGACATTTTAGACAGTTTATAGAAAAATCAAAGTTAAAGTAGAATAATACAAATAGGAATTGGAATATGAAGAAAACAGGCTAATTGTATATGTAGAGAGAAAATCAGGGAAGTGAGTTTGATAGAAGTAAGGAAGTAAGTGAAGAAGGGAGAGTAAGGAGGTATAAAGAATGAAAAGGTACATGTTTTCATTTAGAGTTATAGTCTATCCTGGTTTTGAGCAAGAACTGAACCAGATTTTAGCTAGGAAGTATTTCAGAGTGGTTTTAAAAGATGGGAGAGGGATATTGACCTATGATTTATGGTTTATGGTCTATGGTTTAAGATGTACTTATGGTAAAGTTTATATAGGACAGACCATGAGACAAGTTCAAAAAAGAATTCAGTAACATATTAGGGATATAAGAAGTTGTCCTACTAGTCCAGTTGCTTTACTTTTTTTTTTAAAATATAATTGTGATCCAAAAGATTTAACATTTTTATTATGTTTGTGTGTTATGGTTCAGATTTGTGTCCATAATATATCTGAGATTTTTTTACAGAAGAAGATGTCATCTATCTTTGGTTATATAGCACTACAGCCAATGAAATAGTTATTGTAATTTATGAGATGTGATTTTATATTAAATATCATTTATTGCATATATGTAAGGATATTTGACAAAGTGTTTAATATTCTGGTAGGATGGAGTACATATATAATTAATTTAATTAAAAAAGAAATTAAAACAAATTAATTGTTCTGATTTGTTGCAATGTAATTGCTTTAATTGAATTATTTGGGGTAATACATTTTGGTGTGTAACTATTTAGTTTAAGTATATATTTTAAGAACCTGGAAGGCATTTGCTGAGATGTTAAGTTATTTTGTTTAATAAAAACATTTATTTTTGCTCCTTTGTGAAGTGATTTAAAGATGTTTTCTTTTTAATATTTTGGCAAAAATGGGAGGAATTATCCTTATTTAGAATTATCTGTTTATTCCAGTGTGCTTATTTGTGGAAAGAAAGAAAGAAAGAAAGAAAGAAAGAAAGAAAGAAAGAAAGAAAGAAAGAAAAAGAAATAAGATGCTTGTGGTTTGTTTATACAGGAAACACAGTGTAAATGATATTCTCCTTTAGTAAAGCATCAGACTATGCAACCTCACCAGGGGAAAAATATTCAGCTTCATTAAACTCCTACTTGCCTTAATCTCATATTTCAAAATCATATTTAATGTATTTATTGCAAACAAAAAGAGGGCAGAAGAGTACAATGAAAAAAAAGAACACAAATATCCAATTTCAAAATATTTAAAAAATTTCATAATATTTCAACAAATGCACACACGTACCCACACAATCCAGACTTTAAAATATTTAAATAAATGCACACACACACACGCACACACACACATGCACACATGCGCACACGCATGCACACACACACACACACACACACACACACACACACACACACACACACACACACACACACACACACACACACATGCTAGCCTAGCCACCCCCCTCCAAAAATAACAAAGAAAATCTGGATATATTCACATTAAAAAAAATACTTACCTTCAGTCTGGTAGTCCACAGTTCCAAGGCTGATTCACTTACTTTGATTAATCTAGTTCACCCGGTTCAATTAAACAAACCAAAAAAAACCCAACTCTACTGCATTGTACTACTGTACAGCTAGGAGGCTGCTGTTAATTTTAAAAATAAGCTCAGTTTTCTCCAGTCTTGTCTGTAGTTCCTTCTGAATCTCCTCCAATCCTGTACCATGTTTTCAAGCATAGACACAAGGACAAAGACGTATGCAAGAAGAAGAAGCAAAGTACTTACTTCAGAGCTGGATCATGGTCAAATAGGTTCATAGGTTCATAGGAGTTACCATTCTAGTGGCCCTAAAACCCTTACAGGCCTAACCATGCTAATCCCAAGTTGCCCCAATTGTCCTTATTAAGTGAATGTATTTTGCAGAACTAGTCTATGGTCAGCATTGATTACCCTGTCTATGGGGGACATGGGTGCCACCCCCCAGATGAAATTGCAGTCTCCCATCCATTTGTCCAGGTTGCACTTGAATAGGGTTAGTGAGGAGCTTTGCTTTAAGTGAATTGGAAGTTTGTTCCAGAGGAGCGGCAGTCTCTGGAAGACATATTTGTCTTTCCAGCATGTTCTGTTAATGTCACAGACTAGGTTGAGATTCTTAGAGTGAGTGACACTTGTGCTGTTAGATTTGCGGATGTGACGCATATCCATCAGGGCAGAGTCAAGAGACTGCCCTGTAGGGCAGGTACAAGTTCTCCTCTCAGCAGCCTATATGATACAGAGTACAGTGACAGGGCTTTTAGTTTATCCCATTTTCTTGATGAGGTACCTCTGTGGTCTCTACAGCTGCTGCAGGCGTCATTTGAGGTACATGCAAAAGGGCACAGTGGTCTGAAGAGGGTCAAGTATAGTGGAGTTATGACATCCTTAGATCTGGATGCGATACCTTTACTTATGAGCTGCCAAAATAGAATGCTTTCCTTACCACAGTAGAAACTTGGTGATCGAAGTTCAGATTGCTATCAACCTGTGTTCCTAGGTCTCACACAACTGGGTTTAAGCTTAGGGGGGTGTTGATAATAATGTAGTTAGGGCAGAATTCTACTTTGCTAAAGGGAATAATACTGCACTTTTTTGTGTTTAGTTTTAAATTGTGGTTTTGGCAACAATCATTTGCCCCAGACATTCGGGTACTGTGTGAGCAGGTAGAGAAATTAATTTTCAAAGAGACGTCTGTTTTTTTTTTAATTTACAAAGTCTACGAAGATATGTTGAGTTGAACATTAGACCGAGGAGTCTACAGGCAGTAAATCCTTCAACCCCTTTTGATTTAGAGGACGAAGAAGACAAGAAATTTTATGCCCGTTGGACTGCTGCAGCACACAAATACAGTGCTGAGTGGGTTAACATCTTAATAGAAAGAGACATAATTAAAAAGAGAAGCTGATGGAATAGACTAAAACTCTATGCTGCAGTATTGTACAGGAAACTAACAACAAAGTTTTAGAGTGTTTCCTAACTGGGGTTAATGCTAATCTGCTTTCATCTGAAAAGGAACTGATTGAAAGAAAAAAGTTTAACTGATTTGTGACTTGTGTGACTATGAACGCAATCAAGTGTTCATAGTATTAACCAATAAGCAGAAGAAATTCAGCCATGTTAGGACTCAATGTAAACAGGAAGTTAGAGGATTGTAGAAAACCTTGTTTACTTCAGTGCGGAGCTTGGGATTTTCATCAGAATACAATAGTAAAGACAATGGAGAATTCCCATGCCTGCAAAATGCAGGAAATACAGGATATTTAAATAAAACTTTTTGTGAACAAAAACATTTTCAGAATGACAGTCGGAAGAGGTCAAGGAATAACCAGGATAATGGTCTGGACTTTAATAGAGAGTTATCATACAACTCCTGGTCATATAAATGGGGCAAGTGGTATTAATGTAAATAATCAACAAATTGTAACAAATTCTCATTGTGATTACATAGTAAATTTGTCAGGTTGTATTTTATCAAATGATGACAGTTTGGTTCTTAATAGGGGTTTAAAGTTAATTCCTACAGTTTTATCTAGCATTCATGAAAGTAAATGTGAAAATTTTAAGCTTGTTAGAAAGTTGCACTTGAGGGATTATTTTGAGGAGGATAAAAAGAGTATGGAAGTAAGGGAAAGATATGAAAGTCAAGAAAGTGATTCTGATTCAAGTGATGTAAGTTTTTATTCATATAGATCAGAATATAAATTAAATGCATACTGTAAATTTAATACAGAGAAAATTTCTTATAAAAGTGATTGTATACCCCACCCTTTAGAAATGACACTATATAACAATTTTCAGTTTTATTACAGTATAGTGTGGAAAAGGAGTTCAAACTTTTTTTATAGGAATAGGGCTCATATTACATATAATTTAAGCAAAAACGAATGGTTAAGTTTACAATATTTGAGTCAAAATAGAGAACTGGTGTTTAAACCACCTGACAAAGGGGGAAATTAGTAGTACTTCATTTTTCTCTATACTTGAAAAGGTGTTATACTCATTTGAATAATAAAGGAGTATATGAAAAAGTGGGGTTAAAGTTTTACAATGAAGCATTGAATCAATGTAAAGATTTACTAAATAAAGGTTTAAGACTGAAATATTTTTTCTTAAGAGGATGTGCAATATAGGTTTAGTATCAAATATTACACTATAGCATATTTTTTCTGTGTATCCAAAATTCATAAGAGTATGGAGGATCCACTGGCCTGCTCCATTGTGTCAGCATGTGGTTATTTTATTCACAACCTGTGTTGTTTTTTGCATAAATATTTATTAGCTGAGGTTATAAAGTTGCCTTCTTACATTAAAGATGTGTTTGAGTTCATGGATAGAATAAAAAATATACAATGGACAAGTAATATTTATTTTACAGTAATAGATGTAGTCAGTTTATATACAAGTATTGAACATACATTTGGTATGGAAGCTTTATTGTACTTTTTGAAAGACACTCCAAGAATGCATTATATTTTAGAATTGATATGGTTTTGTTTAAATAACAATATTTTTGAATTTAATGGGGAACTATCTAGGCAACTGCAGGGAACTAACATAGGGGTTATGACAGAGAAATAGTGGGGATGGTATTAAAAACTTATTTAGGGGGCCTGTGAGTCCTGGTCAACATGCAAGAAAAGGGGTGGAAGGAGTAAATGGTAAGATAGGGGAACAGAAGAAAATATTTTTTGTTACAAAATGCACAATATTTTTGGAGAGATTGAATAGCTTAGTAAATACTTTTGTGGAATTTTGGAAAAGTGTAGGTATTCAGATTTTGCTTTTAAACATTTATCCCATATTTCATACGCAATGTGTAGAAGTATCAGGATTTCGTGGTACATGGTAGGTTCAATTTACTTAATACAAAGAGAAATATGGATCCTAAGTTGTTAAGAGTCAAATGACAATGGTACCTTGGAGGGAGACAAGGCGATCACTGGGGCATATGTTGAAGAGGGTGATCAAAGGTGATATGATTCAGAGATGACCTCTGAAAATGTAGTTTTTTTAGAAAACAATTTGCAGAGGTCCAAAAGAATAGCTCAGAAGCACCAGACCAATGTTGCATTCAACAATGGGAAGAGGCCAAAGACAACAATGGTTATTACCCCAGGAAACTTCTTTCCAAATGAAACTGGGGAGAGGCAGAAGCAGGAATAGGTGTCAGAGATACTGAATAGTTCAACAACAAATACAAAGATGGTAAATACTGCAACTGCATCAGGTAACATCACTGAAGTCAACGGCTTGAACATTTACAATTACTGTAATTTGAACAGTGACAATAATTTTATTAATTTTTATGAGGTTTTACATTCGTTACATCATGTGGGCTAAATCTAGTGGCCACATAAGTGCGGCTTAAACTTTACACCAAGAAGTTGAATTTAAAGTTGCTTTTCAGAAGTGCTGATAACTATCACGATATGAGAATTTTAAAGAAATCAAGCACATTTAATCCACCTCTAGTCCCTCCCATATCTATATATGAGAGATTATGTGAAACCAGCATTGGATGGTTGCACGCAAACAACCACAACTACTCCGGTAAAATGCTTATCTTGCTATATGATGGTACTTATTTTAGACTGACCTCCAAAATGAAACTAATTTTGCTTTTAGCAAAATTCACTCCTGGTTGAACAAAGTGGTTCATGAATTTGAACTGTCTCCTGATTTAGTCAAGTTTCTCAAAGTTGACCAGCCAGTCATACCAGCCATTTTTCTGAATCCCTAAAACACATAAGGACCACAATACTCCACCTCTACATCCAATAGTAGCTTCTCTAGGATCCAAAACTAAGCCTTTGACTCTGTTGGTTGACAGCAAATTATTTTTTAAGGACAAACTATGCATGTTAAGGGAATCATGGGATTTTTTACTGAAACTTTCCAACACTACATACTGTGAGAACTGTGCATTTGTTACCACAAATGTGAAGGACTTGTTTTTGGGTAATACGTTAGATGGTTGCAATGGATTGGTTTTACCAGGCAATAAGTAGTGATGTGTTTCTTTCAAGTGAGGACATTTTGATTTATTCACAATAGCATGGGTACAGTATTAAAAAACAATTATGTGTACTTTGAAGGTAAATACAACAAATAAAAGGGGTGGCCATGGGAACCTCCTGTGCCCCTGTGTTTGACAACATTGTAGTGTGGTACTGAGAAAAGTATGTCTTTGACAGTGAATGCTGGCCCAGTATTCTTCTATATATAAGATTTTTCAATGATATTTTTATTCTGTGGACAGATTCCTCTGCTAAGTATGATGAGTTTTTAGATACATTAAAACAGTGTAGACTTTTTAGTTTTATATGTGACAAGAGTAACAAGAACATTAGTTATTTGGATGTCATGGTTTCAAAAAACATGGCATGCAGTAGATGAGAATCATTAATTTTTTATGATGCAAACTTTTTGCAATGGTTACTTGTATTATTTTAGTAACCACCCTGTGCAGCAGAAAAAGAGCTTGTTAAAAGGGCAAATGGCAGGACTACCCAGGATAGTACCTAATGATAGCCAGTTCTAGATGGACAAATGGAAGATATTATTTTTGGAAAGGGCTTACCTCATGAAATTAATGAATACCATAGCATCTGAGATGGTTTCAGGAAGAGTGACCAATTACAAACCAATTTTAGATTTTTCTGGGTCTTCCAAGCTTGGGGTATTAACACTAGAAACAACCAACGAGCTAATGCCATGATTCTCACATTTAATAGTGCAAGTGAAGTAAAGAAGATTTTTTGCAAAAATTGGTTGGGGTGTTTTGTCCCACTGGTCTAACTCAAAAACTAAGTGAAGCCTCTACTTTTTTCTTTAAATGCAGTATAAAAGTTAAAAGATCACTGAAAAAGGGAACAGTGAAGTAACTAGAAACACTGACAAAAACTGGGAGATGTACAAGTGTGGGGCTTGTTCACAATGTAGGTTATTTATGACAGTATAAACATCACCATCCCCTCTTACTCAAAAATGGTAAACTTTTTCTGGCTCCGTCAAGTCTGCTCTTCAGATTTTCCCTTAAGGAAGCTCTACCCTTAGTATAACCAGACTACTCACTATATTATAAGCCTAGCACTTGTTCTCAATACTTCTCTACTAAGTAAGCACTCTCGTACTAAGTAAAGCACTACATCTACTTACCACCCCTGTGAATATCCACTTCCCTTAAAGGTATACCACTCCCTTATACTGTTCTAGCATGTCGAGTGGTAGATTACTGGCATCATCTCCAATTCAGCTGGTCAATCTGGGTATCTTGAGACAATGCTACAATTGTCTCATGTACACAGACAACCCTCTCCTCCTCCCAACAAACACAAATACATGTGAGAGATGCAACTATATAGCCAAACTGGAGGCTGAACTCTCTCAACTCAGGGCTGGCATGACCAGACAGGAGGAGATGGCAACCACACACACAACATTCTCAGTCCCACATAGACCTACCACAATTGCAAACCAAACACATAAAAACACAAAGACATACTCGGAGGCTCTAATAAAAAACTTACCAAAACAACAGAGGCTCCCAAAGCAGACATCCAAAAATCCACCACCTCAAAACAAAACACATGCAACACATACTTCAATAAATCAGTGTGTCAACCAATCACAGCCCTTAAGGCCAAACACCTTACCTGATACACTAGTTATAGGTGACTCTATAGTCAGACACACTGATGTCCCGCTGACCAGGCTGAACAAGGAGAAGGTGACTGTGAGCTGTCTATCGGGAGCTTGGATCCGCCACATAACACACGCACTCAAGTCACTCCAAAGCAAGTACAAATATGACTCCGTCATTGTCCATGCTGGTGTGAATGACCTGAGACGTACCTCCCTGGACTACATGAAAAGAGACATAGAGGAGCTCTCCGATTATGTAGCCCAGGCTGGTATGACCCTGACCCTGAGCAGCATCTTGCCCTCACCAAGAATGATACCACAATACAAAGACAAGATGATCAGCTTTAACAATTGGCTCAAGTACTGGTGTCATTCTAAGGGGATCCAATGTCTGTCTGCCTGGGATGACATGTTGGACAAGCCACGCTGCTTCGCAAGGGATGGCTTACACCTGTCACCACTGGGCTTCCGGATATTGGCTAAGGCTCTTGCCACCCCCATAGTGCCTTTTTTAGGCAAGGCTTAAAAGACAAACCCACCTCCTTAGAAAACAAAAATGGAAAAAAAACTAAGGGTAATGCTGCTCAACGCCAGAAGTCTAAATCTCAAGATGCAGGCACTTGATGCACTCCTCAGCATGGAGAACATCGACGTCTGTGCAGTAACTGAAACCTGGTTCGAGGCTCCTGAGAGCACCCCAGCGCTACCAGGCTATACCTCGTATCATGCTTTTCGGCCCCAAAACCCGGGCCGAACCACAAAGGGAGGGGGAGTGTCCATATTCATCAAGGACGCCCACACCTCCAGGTTGGTAGCAACACATGAAGCATCAGAGACCATACAGGTGTAACTAACCATAGGCAAAACTGCTATACAACTGGTAGCATGTTACAGACCACCCTCCCAATCTCAAGAGCCCCACTCAGCCTTCCTGAAGACATTGGAGGATATGAATGTATCACAAAATACCATCATACTGGGAGACTTCAACTACCCAAACATAGATTGGGTACATTATTCTAGCCCTAATACCCTAGCCCAAAGGTTCCTGGAATTCATAAATTCAAATGCACTGGAACAACTGGTCACCTCTCCCACTGGGGGAGATAATATACTAGACCTGATCATCACAAACATGGGGACAAAATGCTCCACACCGGAAGTATACCCCTCACTTGTGAGATCTGACCACAAACTAATCACCCTGGATATACATATCCCACCTCCACCCCCAGCACAAAAGACCACAGTGAAAAACTTCTCAAAAGCAGACTTCACTCTTCTTAAGACTGAGATGGTATCCTTTAAGCCCACTGTGCCAGTGGATACCACATCCCACAATGCCGAATCCTTCACAAATGCTTTCTATGGACATCTCCAAGAATGCATGGATCATGCAATCCCAAACAAATCCAAGTCCCTCTCCACCAAAGATAAGCGTCCTGTCTGGTGGACCTCAGCCATAAACAAATTGTATAACAAAAGAAGGAAGCTACTGCATGTCAGAGCAAAATCCCATGAAGGGAAGACATCCCTGACCAACATAAGCAGAAATTTACATTCTCTCATAAAAACATCCAAGGCCAACTTTGAGAGAAAAATCGCTAAGGACACTAAAGATAACCACAAAGCCTTCTTCAGCTATGTTAGAAACCTGGGCAGAAACCCTCAGATATGCTCAGAGTTGGTTCAAAACAACAAAAAATACACTGAACCCACAGATATTGCCAACATTTTGGCTGACAGGTTCAGTGCAAATTTCTCCCCTCCTTCACCACCAAAAGAAGAAATACTTATCCCAGCTGAATGTAATCTCCCTGTCATCTCAGATGTCCAAGTGAGAACTGCCCTAAACAAAGCAAAAAACACAGCATCAATGGGACCTGACGGTATCCCGGGTTGCGTGTTACGTGAACTCCAAGAGGAGCTAAACCCACACATAAAAATGCTATTTAACCTTAGCCTTACTTCGGGATACGTACCTGAACACTGGCGTACAGCAACAGTTGTCCCACTCCACAAGGGGGGTGCCTCTACAGACCCTGGAAACTACCGCCCCATAAGCTTAACCAGCCTGGTCTGCAAAGCTATGGAAAGAATCATTATGGAACTCATAAACAGAGATATAGGGGACCTACAGACACTTGACCCCACCCAGTTCGGCTTTGTAAAGGGCAGATCCTGCCTTTTAAACCTGGTTGACTTTTTCGAAACAGTCACCAGAGCCATTGATGAGGGCAAAGCAGTCCATACAGCATACCTGGACTTGGCTAAGGCCTTCGACACAATACCACACTCAGGCATCATAGATAAGCTCAACAGCTTAAAAGTAAACCCTTATGTCACTAGATGGGTTGCAAACTGGCTAAAGGACAGAACCCATAAAGTTAAAATCACTGGAGCAATGTCAGACTCAAAGCCAGTCACAAGTGGTGTCCCACAGGGATCTGTCCTGGGACCCCTCTTGTTCGGCATTTACTTCTCAGATGTTAAAGCAAACATGGGAGGGCTGTGGCTGACAAAGTTCGCAGATGACTGCAAACTAGGTGCCATAGTCGATACACCAGCAGACACACACATCCTACAAAAAGGCCTCACAGAAACGGACAACTGGTGCCGGAGTCACGGCCTTAAACTAAATGCCAAAAAATGTATAGTCATCCCCTTTGGGAAAAACAAAGTAACCACAAATTATCACATAGACAGCAACCCACTGAGTATGGAAAAAGTAATCAGAGACCTAGGGACCCAAGTCGACAGCGACCTCTCATTTGACACCCACGTTGCCAAAGTGGTTAGAAAAACATTCTACCTTGCACACCTCATCATGAAGGGATTCAAATCCAGATCCAAGGATGTCATTGTACCCCTATATTCCTCCCTCATCAGACCCATGATTGAGTACAATGCCCCATTTGGTATGTACCTCACCCGGCATTTGCAACAGCTGGAGAGACCACAAAAGTACCTCACCAAGAGGATCAAGGGTCTCCAACATATGTCTTATTCTGCCAGACTAAAGAAACTTCAGCTTTATTCAGTAGCATACCGCCTGCTCAGAGGTGATCTCTGCCTGACGTACAAGGCCATGTCAAATCAGGATCTGATGGACATGCTCCACCTCAAAAAATCCAAATCCATCAGGACCACGAGAGCTAAAGACTTAAACCTCGGCACAAGTATGAATAGGACATGCTGGAGGGATAGATTCATAACCCAGAGGCTTCCCATGCTTTGGAACAAGATCCCAGTTTGTATTAGGCAGAGCCCCTCACTGACTCTCTTCAAGAGAAATCTGGATGAGTGGATGGGAGATCATAAGTTTACCCCAGGGGTCACATCTGTGTCACTGCTAGACAGGGGCACAGTAAACTAATTATATTATATAAGGGGACTTTCATTGTGTCACTACTAGACAGAGGCACAGTATTCTAAATTTATTCTGTACATTTTTGTACCATTTCATGGGGTGGCAAAAGCCACATCAATATGGCTAGGCTTACAAATGCCTCTGGGCAGATAGCCTAGTACTATACTATGAAACTATGAAACTAAACAAGAAGAGGGATAGTTTACCTTGCATCTTGCCCTGTGTTTTATGTAAGGAAGACCAAGCATGCATTGTGGACTAGGGTTTACATACACATCTATGGAGTAGAAAAGGATATGAAAGAATGCTCTAAGTAAACATTCATATGTGTGAAATAACTTTAAAAAGTTTTTGTTTTTTTAGTTTGAAAAAGATGCAGAATTCTGAGAGAAGTGGAAGTTGGGAAAAAGGCTGGAATACAGTGAATTGCATTGAGTATTGTTATTAAATGCCTCTCAGACTCCAGGGTTAAATGAATATATTTCTGTTAATAATGTCTTACTATTAAAGGCAGTAGTACATTTGTAACCTATTGTCTACAATTGACCACTTATGATTTATTTCTTTACTATGGTTGTATTTTAATATCATAAAAATGTTTTGTATGTTTTGAATTTTAACCAGTAAGTTCTGATATTTTAACACTTTTTTTAAGGTGATTGTCTCTTTAAGAATGGCTTGGGGAGGTACTCATTTGGCATGCAATTTCACTAGGTATTTAAACCAAAATGGAGTCAATGCAATTTGGCTTTGTTAAGAATAGATCATGCTTATTAAACATAGTAGACTTCTTTGAGAAAGTTGCTAAAGCCATGGATGAAGGTAAGAAAGTGCATACTGACTATGTTGACCTGGCCAAGGCTTTTGACACAATCCATAACTCAGGCATCATTAAAAACTCTCTCATTTGGGGATTACCCTTACATTGCCAGATGGATAGCCAATTGGCTCACCGATAGAACACATACTGTCAAAGTTGGTGACTCCACCTCTACCAGTAGACCTGTTACCAGTGGTGTGCCACAAGGTTCCATGCTGGGTCCTTTACTATTCAGAATCTACTTATCACATTGGGAGGTTGGGAGGGTGGCCTAATGGTTAAGGTGTTTGCATTACAAACACAAGGTGCAGGGTTTGAGTCTCACAAGGGATAATTGGCTAAGCTTAAAATGGCTCGCAAGGGCAGTTAGCTTAGTAAGAATCTATGATTCTATGATTCTACATGTCCAGGCTAAATTAGATGGCCTTTGGCTTAACAAATTCACTGATGATTGCAAATTGGGTGCAATTATTGAGTCCCCCAACAATGTTAAAATACTGCAGAAAGGGTTAACACAGATAATAATTTCCTCTTTATATCACTTGTATTCATACCATCACTCTATATTTGTTCCAAAATAAAAGCTTGTGACCCTTATGGGTTACTATTGTGGAATTTTGAAAAATGCAGGGTCATAGGACTTTCCTCCCTGCCCTTTTTGATATCCTGATGTGTTCCTTCAGCCTAGTTGTAAAGCTTCTCTTACTTTCCCCTATATAAAATTTATTACACAGACACCTTAATTCGTATATTATCATTTCACTTTCACATCCAAAAACACCTTTTATCTGAACCCTCTTACCATTAATTTCTTTAAAACTATGAACTAAATATTTAAAACATTTACATTTCCCACAGGGGAAAGTACCTTACAACATAGGCTCCATATTTATCTTTGTATTAGGTAAATTGAACCTACCATGTACCACAAAATCCTAATACTTCCACCCATTGTGTATGAAATATGGGTAAAATCTGAATACCTACACTTTTCCAAAATTCCCCAAAAATATTTCACTAAGCTATTCAATCCCTCTGAACAAACAGAGAGTGATGGTATGAATACAAGTGATATAAAGAGGAAATTAGGGAGAAAGGAATCCATTTTTATTTTAAAATGTAATACTTTATCCCCTGGGAACTTAATAAGGAGTGCAGCTGGAAATGTTTGTTGCAATTACTTCTTATCAGTTTTAATTGCTTAAGTGAATAATGGTTTCATGGTCACATGTATTTAAGGGAGATATGGGAAAAGAAAAGTATACTCTGTAAAGGCTCAACAGCTGAGGTGCTAGAGGTTTGAAGTTTCCTTGTGCTTTGTGATTTACACATGATTTACGTGTTTGTTATTTTAATACGTTTTATTGACGTTTTGGAAGACTGGCCATTCCATGAATGATTCTTTGATTGTGACCTACAAATAATCTACTACGAAAGGTGGTAAACAATATTCCTGCATGGCCAAGTGAGTCCTTTATATCATTGCCTAGAATCTTCAGAGAGACATCTCAGGATTCTACCCAAAGGATCATAGAAAGTTTCCGGGTCCAAATGGGAGAACGCATGATACCAGCAGCCCAAATGAATGGTTCAGAGTATAATCAGGGCAACCACAGTGATGCAGCACCAGTGTTATTTAATAAATGGGACAAAGATAGGAGGCAAGAGTTTGACAATCCATTTTCAACTATACAAAAGAGCCAGGAAGCAGCAGTAGCCCCAGAACTTCAGGTACTGTGTTAGCAAGTAGAGAAATTAATTTTCAAAGAGGCTTTTTTTTTTAAATTTGCAAAGTCTACAAAGATATGTTGAGCTGAACATTACACCGAGGTGTCTACAGGCAGTAAAAAAATCCTTTGACCCCTTTTGATTTAGAGGATAAGGAGGACAGGAAATGTTATGCCCATTGGATTGCTGCAGCACACAGATATAGTGCTGAGTGAGTTAACATCCTAATAGAAAGAGACATAATTAAAAAACAGAAGCAGAAGGAAGAGAGTAAAAGTCTATGCTGTAGTATTGTACAGAAAACTAACAATGATGTTTTAGAGTGTTTCCTAACTGGCGTTAATGATAAGCTGCTTTTATTCGAAAAGGAGACAATTGAAAGAAAAAAAGTTAAACTGATTCGTGACTTGCATGACTATGAATGCAATTAAGCATTCTTAGTATCAACCAACCAGCAGAAGAAATGCACCCATGTCAAGTTTGAATGTGAACAGGAAGTTAGAGGATTGCAGAAAATCTTGCCTACTTCGGCAGGGAGCTTGGCATCTTCAGCAGAATATGATAGTGAAGACATTGGAGAATTCCCACGCCTGCCGAAGGCAGGAAATCCAGGATATTTAAATAAAAATTTCATGAACAAAAAAATTTTTCAAACGATAGATGGAAGAGGTCAGGGAATAACCAAAAAATGGACTGGACTTTAATAGGGAGTTATCATACAACTCCCAGTCATATAAATGAGGCAATTGGTATTAATGTAAATAATCAACAAATTGTAACAAACACTCAGTGCGATTTTATATAGTAAATTTGTCAGGTTGTATTATCAAATGATGAAATTTCTATTCTTCATAGGGGTTTAAAGTTCATTCCTACAGTTTGACCTAAAATGCATGAAATTAAATGTAAATTTTTTTAAGCTTGTTAGAAAATTGCACTTGAGGGATTATTTTAAGGGGGATAAAAAGAGTATGGAAGTAGGGGAAAGATATGAAAGTCAAGAAAGTGATTTTGATTCAAGTGATGTAAGTTTTTATTCATGTACATCAGAATATGAATTCAATGCATACTGTAAATTTAATGCAGAGGAAATTACTTATGAAAGTGATTTTTAGATCTCCCTTTAGGAATGACACTATATAACAATTTTCAGCTTTATTACAGTATAGTGTGGTAAATGAGTTCAAACTTTTTTACAGGAATAAAACTCATATTACATATAATTTAAGCAAAAATGAATGGTTAAGTTTACAAAATCTGAGTCAAAATAGGGAACTGGTGTTCAAACCAGCTGACAAAGGGGGGAAATTAGTGATACTTCACTTTTCTCAATATTTGAAAATGTGTTATGCTCACTTGAATAATGAAAGGGTATATGAAAAAAGTGGGGTTAGAGTTTTACAATGAAGCATTGAATCAATATAAAGATTTACTAAATAAAGGTTTAAGACTGAAATATTTTTTTTATGAGGATGTGCAATATAGGTTTATTACCAAAGATTGCACTATGACATATTTTTTCTGTGTACCCAAAATTCATAAGAATATGGAGGATCCACTGTCCCACCCCATTGTGTCAGCATGTGGTTATTTTACTCACAACCTGTATTGTTTTTTGCATAAATATTTATTAGCTGAGGTTATAATGCTGCCTTCTACATTAAAGATGTGTTTGAGTTCATGGACAGAATAAAAAATATAAAATGGACAAGTAATATGTATTTTATAGTAATAGATGTAGTGAGTTTATATTCAAGTATTCAACATACATTTGATATGGAAGCTTTACTGTACTTTTTGAAAAATATTTCAAGAATGCATTGTATTTTAGAATTGTTATGTTTTTGTTTAAATAACAATATTTTTTTAATTTAATTGGGAACTATTTAGGCAACTGGAGGGAACTGCCATAGGGGCAGCCTTTGCTCCAATATATGCAAATCTATTTAACGGATTATATGAAGGCTTGTATATTTAAAATATTGATTTTTTTCAAGAAATATGTAGTGAAGTAGTATAGATTTAGGGATGACTTAATCTTCATTTGTGATGGGTGATGAGGAGAAGTAGAGGATTTCATACACAGTTTACAAGGGAACAGATTTGGTATCTTTTTCAATGGTTTACAAGTAGGAACAAAAGTTAATTTTTTGGATATCTCTTTGCAAGGTAGGAAGGATGGTGTTATAAAAACTAGGATTCATAGAAAGTTTGAGCAATCTCATCACATTTTGCATGGTGAGAGTTGCCATCCCCCATACACTGAAATCTATTCCGTATGATAAATTTTTGTGAAAAAAAAAAGATTATGCAATGATACGGAGCAATGTCAATATGAAATAGAAAAGGTCACAAGAATGTTTTTGAACGGAGGTTATGACAGAGAAATAGTAGTGGATGGTATTAAAAATGATTTAAGGGGTCAGTGAGCCCTGGTAAAAATGCAAGAAAAAGGCTGGAAGGAGTAAATGGTAAGATAGGGGAACAGCAGAAAATATTTTTTTGTAACCAAATACAAAATATTTTCAGGGAGATGAATAGCTTAGTGAAATATTTTTGTGAAATTCTGGAAAAGTGTAGGTATTCAGATTTTACTTTTAAAGCTTTACCCCATATTTTGTACATGAGGGGTAGAAGTATTATGGATTTTTTATTACATGGTAGATTCCGTTTACTTAATACAAAGAGAAATATGGGGCCTAAGTTGTTACATATTTTCCCTGTGGGAAATGTAAAAGTTGTAAATATATAGTTCATGGTTTTAAAGAAATTAATGGTGACATCTGCATTGCTTACTGTACTTATTTCCTTGTTTCACTTGAAAGAAAGTTACTGTTTGTAATTTTTGCATTTAAGTTACCTGTAACACATTGCATTTAAGTTACCTGGCACTTGCTCACTAAAGCAATTATATAAGTCAGCACTAAAAAATTAAAAGCACTACACCCTCACAAACTCCCCTTGAGTACCTTGTTCTCCATTGGCCCTTTTTTTCAATTATAAAGGAATTCCCAATACTATTCTAGCATGCCCAAAGGTCAGTTGTCAATCTCCTCTCCGGTCCAGCTGGTGAATCTGGGAATCTTGAGACAATGTTACAACTGCCTCATGTACACAGACAACCCTCTCCTCCTCCCAACAAATTCCAACACATGTGAGAGATGCAACCATATAGCCAAACTGGAGGCTAAGCTCTCTCAACTTAGTACTGGCGAAACCTGTCAGGAGGAGAAGGAAACCACACTCACTACAATTCCAGTCTCACATAGACCTAACACGACAGCAAACCAAACACATAAACACACAAAAACATACTCGGAGGCTCTAAATAAAAATCTGCCTAAGCAGCAGAGACCTCCAAAGCAGACACCCAAGCAACTTCTACCCCAAAACAAAACACGTGCAACACATAGCTCACAAAGCCAGTGTGCCGAACAGTCACAGCCCTTAAGGCTAAACAACACACCTGACACACTTGTAATAGGTGACTCTATCATCAGGCACACTGACGTCCCGCTCACCAGGCTGAACAAGGAGAAGGTCACAGTGAGCTGCCTGTCGGGCGCTAGGATCCGCCACATAACACAAGCACTCAGGTCACTCCAAGGCAAGTACAAATATGACTCAGTCATTGTCCCTGCTGGTGTGAATGACCTGAGATGTACCTCCCTGGACTACATGAAAAGAGACATAGAGGAGCTCTCTGAGCATGTGGCCCAGGCCAGTATGACCCTGACCTTGAGTAGCATCTTACCCTCACCAAGAATGATGCTACAATATGAAGACAAGATGATCAATTTCAACAATTGGCTTAAGTATTGGTGTCATTCAAAGGGGATCCAATGCCTGTCAGCCTGGGATGACATGCTCGACAATCCACGATGCTTCTCTAGGGACGGCTTGCACATGTCACCCCTGGGCTTTCGGATATTGGCAAAGGCTCTTGCTACCCCCATAGTGCCTTATTTAGGCAAGGCTCTAAAGACAAACCCACCTCCATAGGTATCACAAGGGATAAAAAACTAAGAGTAATGCTACTCAACACCAGAAGTCTAAACCTCAAGAAGTATGCACTCAAAACTCTCCTTAGCATGGAGAACATCGATATCTGTGCAGTAACAGAAACCTGGTTCAAGGCTCCCAAGAGCACCCCAGCACTACCAGGTTATATCTCATACCATGCTTTTCGGCCACAAAACTTGGACCGAACCAGAAAAGGAGGGGGAGTATCAATATTCGTCAAAGATACCCACACCTCCAGGTTGGTGGCACAGCATGAAGCATCAGAGACTATCCATGTGCAACTAACAGTGGGTAAAACTGCCTTCCAGTTTATAGCCTGCTACAGACCACCCTCCCACACCCAGGAACCCCACTCGGCCTTCCTGAGAACACTGGAAAATATGAAGGTCTCTCCAAACACCATTATATTGGGCGACTTCAACTACCCAAACATAGACTGGGAGCATTACTCTAGCTCCAACACCCTAGCTCAAAGGTTCCTAGAATTTATAAACTCAAATGCTATGGAACAACTTGTTACCACTCCCACAAGAGGGGAAAACATACTGGACCTGATCATCACCAACATGGGGACTCTATGCTCCAGACCAGAAGTGTATCCCTGACTGGTAAGATCAGACCATAAACTAATCTTGCTGGATATTCACATCCCGACCCCACACCCTGCCCAGAAAACCACAGTGAAAAACTTCTCTAAAGCAAATTTCACACTCCTCAAAACCGAGGTGGAATCCTTCAAAGCCCCCGGGCCTGTGGAAAATATGGCCCAGACCGCAGAATCCTTTATAAACACATTCTATGAACACCTTCAGGAATGCATGGATCATGCAATCCCAAATAAAACCAAGACCCAATCCTCCAAAGACAGAAGTCCTGTCTGGTGGACCCCAGCCATAAACAAAGTATACAATAGAAGGAGGAAGCTACTACATGATAGAGCAAAATCCCAAAAAGGGAAGGCATCTCTGATCAGTGTTAGCAAAAAACTACGGGCACTCATAAAATCGTCTAAGGCCAGCTTCGAGAGAAAAATTGCACAGGACACTAAGGATAATCACAAGGCTTTCTTTAGTTATGTTAGGAACCTGGGTGGGAATTCCCAGATATGCTCAGAATTAATCCAAAATGACAAAAAATACACCGAACCCACAGACATTGCCAACATCCTAGCTGACAGGTTCAGCGCAAACTTCTCCCCCCCTTCCCCAACAAAAGGGCAAATATCTATCCCAGCAGAGTGCTGCCCCCCTGACATCTCAGATGCTGAGGTAAGAGCCGCCCCCTCCAAAGCAAAAAACACAGCATCAATGGGACCAGACGGTGTCCCGGGCTGCGTCCTACATGAACTCCAAGAAGAGCTAAACCCAAACATAAAACTACTGTTCAATCTCAGCCTTACTACAGGATATGTACCCAAAGAGTGGCGTACAGCAACAGTGGTCCCTCTCCACAAAGGTGGTGCCTCAGCGGATCCTGGAAACTATTGCCCCATAAGCCTGACTAGCTTGGTCTGCAAAGCTATGGAAAGGATCATCATGGACCTCATAAAAAAAGATATTGGGGACCTACAGACACTGGATCCTACCCAGTTCGGCTTTGTTAAGGGCAGATCCTGCCTCTTAAACCTGGTCAATTTCTTTGAAACAGTCACCAAGGCCATTGACAAGGGGAAGGTGGTCCACACAGCCTACCTGGACCTCGCAAAAGCCTTCGATACAATACCCCACTCGGGCATTATAGATAAGCTCACCAGCTTAAATATAAACCCCTATATCACTAGATGGGTTGCAAACTGGCTCAAGGACAGAACCCACATGGTTAGAATTGCTGGAGCCATGTCAGACTCCAAACCAGTTACAAGTGGCATCCCACAAGGCTCAGTCCTGGTACCTCTCCTGTTCGGTATATATTTGTCGGAGGTACAGGCAAACACGGAAGGACTGTGGCTGACCAAGTTCGCAGATGACTGCAAACTGGGTGCTATAATCAACTCTCCAGCCAACACAAGCATCCTCCAAAAGGGCCTCATAGAAACAGACAACTGGTGCCAGAGCCATGGCCTCAAGCTAAACGCCAAAAAGTGTATAGTCATCCCCTTTAGCAAAAACAAAGTGCCCACAAATTACCACATAGGTGGTAATCCATTAAGTACAGAAGAAGTAATTAGGGACCTGGGGACCCAAGTTGATAGCAATCTCTCATTTGACAACCACGTGGCCAAAGTGGTTAGAAAAACATTTTATATAGCCCACCTAATCATGAAGGGATTCACATCTAGATCAGGGGAGATCATCATGCCTCTTTACTCATCCCTCATCAGGCCCATAATTGAGTACAATGCCCCTTCCCATAATTGAGTACAATTCCCCTTTTGGGATGTACCTTACCAGACACCTGCAGCAACTGGAAAGACCCCAAAAGTACCTCACCAAGAGGATCAAAGGGCTCAAACAGATGCCATATGCTGCCCGGTTAAAGAAACTCCAGCTCTACTCAGTGGCATACCGCCTGCTCAGAGGCGATCTGTGCCTGACGTATAAAGCCATGTTCAACCCGGAATTAATGGACATACTGCACCTCAGAAAATCCAAATCCCATCGAGCTACGTGCTCGACAGACTTGAACCTCAGCACTGAAATAAATAGGACATGCTGGAGGGACAGATTCATAACCCAGAGGCTCCCTTCACTCTGGAGTAAAATCCCAGTCCAGGTTAGGCAGAGTCCCTCATTGACTCTCTTCAAGAGGAATCTTGATGAGTGGATGGGGGATTGTAGGTTTACCCCGGGTATCACTTCTGTGTCACTGTTAGACAGAGGCACAATATACTAACCTCGAAAAAGGGCATAGCAAAATTAATTTAAAATGGGTGGCGAAAGCCAAACACACTCTGGCTAGGCTTATAAATGCCCTAGGGAAGATAGCCTAGTATAAACCTATGAACCTATGAAGTTTCAGATAAAAGGTGATTTTGGATGTGAAAGTGAAATGATAATATACGAATTAAGGTGTCTGTGTAATAAATTTTATATAGGGGAAAGTAAGAGAAGCTTTACAACTAGGCTGAAGGAACACATCAGGATATCAAAAAGGGCAGGGAGGAAAGTCCTATGACCCTGCATTTTTCAAAATTCCACAATAGTAACCCATAAGGGTCACAAGCTTTTATTTTGGAACAAATACAGAGTGATGGTATGAATACAAGTGATATAAAGAGGAAATTATGGAGAAAGGAATCCATTTTTATTTTAAAATGTAATACTTTATCCCTTGGGGCACTTTATAAGGAGTGCAACTGGAAATGTTTGTTGCAATTACTTCTTATCAGTTTTAATTGCTTAAGTGAATAATGATTTCATGGTCACATGTATTTAAGGGAGATATGGGAAAAGTAAGGTATACTCTGTAAAGGCTCAACAGCTGAGGTGCTAGAGGTTTGAAATTTCCTTGTGCTTTGTGAATTGTGTGTTAATTACATGTTATATTAATACATTTTATTGAAGTTTTGGAAGACTGGCCATTGCGTAATTCTATGATTGTGATCTGCAATAATCTGCTATGAGTGGTGGTAAACAATATTTCTGCATGGCCAGTGAGTCCTTCACATCATTGCCTAGAATCTTCAGAGAGACATCTCAGGATTCTACCCAAAGAACCATAGAAAGCTTCCTGGTCCAAATGAGAGAAAGCATGATACCAGCAGCCCAGATGAATGGTTTGGAGTATAATCAGGGCAACTGCAGTGATGCAGCACCAGTGTTTTTTAATAAATGGGATGAAGACAGGAGGCAACAGTTTGACAATCCGTTATTATCAACTATAGGAAATAACCAGGAAGCAGCAGGAGCCCCAGGCATTCAGGTAATGTGTGAGCAGGTAGAGAAATTAATTTTCAAAGAAATGTCTGTTTTTTTTTTTTAATTTACAAAGTCTACAAAGATATGTTGAGTTGACCATTAGACCGAGGAGTCTACAGGCAGTAAAAAATCCTTCAACCCCTTTTGATTTAGAGGATGTAGAAGACAAGAACATTTATGCCCATTGGACTGCTGCAGCACACAAATATAGTGCTGAGTGGGTTAACATCTTAATAGAAAGAGACATAATTAAAAAAGAGAAGCTGATGGAAGAGACTAAAACTTTGTGCTGCAGTATTGTACAGGAAACTAACAGCAAAGTTTTAGAGTGTTTCCTAACTGGCGTTAATCTGCTTTCATCTGAAAAGGAACTGATTGAAAGAAAAAAGTTTAACTGATCAGTGACTTGTGTGACTATGAACACAATCAAGTGTTCATAGTATTAACCAATAAGCAGAAGAAATGCAGCCATGTTAGGATGGAACGTAAACAGAAAGTTAGAGGATTGCAGAAAACTTTGTTTACTTTGGCATGGAGCTTGGCATATTCAGCAGAATATGGTAGTGAAGACAATGGAGAGTTCCCATGCCTGCGAAAAGCAGGAATCCAGGATATTTAAATAAAACTTTTTGTGAACAAAAAAATTTTCAGAACGACAAGTCGAAAGAGGTCAAGAAATAACCAAGGTAATGGACTGGACTTTAATAGGGAGTTATCATACAACTCCTGGTCATATAAACGGGGCAAGTAGTATTAATGTAAATAATCAACAAATTGTAACAAACACTCATTGTAATTATATAATAAATTTGTCAGGCTGTATTTTATCAAATGATGACATTTTGGTCCTTAATAGGGGTTAAAGCTAATTCCTACAGTTTTACCTAGAATGCATGAAATTAAATGTGAAATTTTTAAGCTTGTTAGAAAGTTACACTTGAGGGATTATTTTAAGGAGGATAAAAAGAGTATGGAAGTAAGGGAAAGATATGAAAGTCAAGAAAGTGATTCTGATTCAAGTGATGTAAGTTTTTATTCATATATATCTGAATATGAATTCAATGCGTACTGTAAATTTAGTACTGAGGAAATTACTTATAAAAGTGATTTTATACCCCCTTTAGGAATGACACTATACAACAATTTTCAGCTTTATTACAGTATAGTGTGGAAAAGGAGTTCAAACTTTGTTACAGGAATAGGGTTTATATTACATATAATTTAAGCAAAAACGAATGGTTAAGTTTACAATATTTGAGTCAAAGTAGGGAACTGGTGTTCAAACCACCTGACAAAGGGGGAAATTAGTAATACTTCACTTTTCTCTATATTTGAAAAGGTGTCATGCTCACTTGAATAATAAAAGAGTATATGAAAAAGTGGGGTTAGAGTTTTACAATGAAGCATTGAATCAATATAAAGATTTACTAAATAAAGGTTTAAGACTGAAATATTTTTCTTAACGAGGATGTGAAATATAGGTTTAATATCAAAGATTGTACTATGACATATTTTTTTCTGTGTAACAAAAATTCATAAGAGTATGGAGGATCCACCGTCCCCCCCGCCCCCCCCCCATTGTGTCAGCATTTGGTTATTTTACCTGATATTTTTTTTTTGCATAAATATTTATTAGCTGAGGTTATAAAGTTGCCTTCTTACATTAAAGATATGTTTGAGTTCATAGATAGAATAAAAATATAAAATGGACAAGTAATATGTATTTTATATTAATAGATGTAGTGAGTTTTTATACAAGTGTTCAACATACATTTGGTATGGAAGCTTTGTTGTACTTTTTAAAAGACAATCCAAAAATGCATTGTATTTTAGAAGTGATATGTATTTGTTTAAATAACAATATTTTTGAATGTAAAGGGGAACTATTTAGACAACTGCAGGGAACTGCAATGGGGGTTATGACAGAGAAATAGTAGTGGATGGTATTAAAAAAATATTTAGGGGGCCAGTGAGTCCTGGCCAGCATGTAAGAAAAAGGGTAGAAGGGAGTAAATTTTAAGATAGGGGAACAGCAGAAAAAAAAAATTTGTTAACAAATACACAATATTTTCAGAGAGATTGAATAGCTTAGTGAAATGTTTTTGGGGAATTTTGGAAAAGTGTAGGTATTCAGATTTTACTTTTAAAGATTTACCCAATATTTCATACACCACGGGTAGAAGTATTAGGGATTTTGTGGTATATGGTAGGTTCAATTTACCTAATACAAAGAGAAATATGGAGCCTCAGTTGTTAAGTACTTTCCCCTGTGGGAAATGTAAATGTTGTAAATATATAGTTCATAGATTTAAAGAAATCAGTGGTAAGAGGTTTCAGATAAAAGGTGATTTTGGATGTGAAAGTGAAAGGGTGATATACAGACTAAGGTGTTCCATGTAATACATTTTGTATAGGGGAAGGTAAGAGAAGCTTTACAACTAGGCTGAATGAACACATCAAGGATATCAGAAAAGGCAGGGAGGAAACGTTTTATAACCCTGCATTTTTCAAAATTCCACAGTAGTAATCCATAAGGTTTACAAGATATTTTGGAACATGATGGTGTGAATACAAGTGATATAAAGAGGAAATTATGGAGAAAGGAATCCATTTTTATTTTAAAATGCAATACTTTATCTCCTGGTGGACTTAATAAGGAGTGCAACTGTAAATATTTTTTGTAATTGCTTCTCATCAGTTTTAATAGCTTAAGTCAATAATGATTTCATGGTCACATGTATCTAAGGGAGATATGGGAAAAGTAGGGTATATTCTGTAAAGGCTCAACAGCCAAGGAGCTAGAGGTTTGCAATTTCATTGTGCTTTGTGATTTACATGTGATTTACGTGTTTGTTATTTTTTTTTTTCAAAAAACTTTTTATTGAATTTTGAATATTGAGATACAAACACCACAACAACAAAACTAAAATACATATTAAGAATGAAGAGTTAGGAGATAGTTATGGTAACAGAGCTTATGTAAAGTAGATATTCTATCTCAATAATACCATATAACATACAATAACTATATACATCATGTACAAGTGTTAACCAAGTGGCATAGCAGTTATAGGTACAAATCTAATTGAGAGCAGGTATGCAAGTATAAAGGTGACTGGGGTCTAAGAATCTAATAGCCTATTATTCACTATTAATAATATGTAAAACTTTTTCCTCAGCTTTATTAATATGAGTCAACTTCTTGGGACTTTTCACCAATGTTTTCTGTGCAATGATATATGAGCAAGCCAAAGTTTTAAAATTATTCCAATTCGTTTTAGTACGATCTAACCAGTTTTGGGTAATGTAGAGTTTTATAAGTGAGCATATGTAAATTAGCACTTGTGTATCTAGTTTGGAAAGGTAA
Source organism: Protopterus annectens (assembly GCF_019279795.1). NCBI lineage: Eukaryota > Metazoa > Chordata > Ceratodontiformes > Protopteridae > Protopterus > Protopterus annectens. Next base: position 227,768,283 of record NC_056733.1, read on the forward strand.
GTATTGGGTATATGTAGTATTGCAACCTCCCAGAATAGGGTGGATTTATGATATCCCATTTTCTGTAAACGGACTTTTAGGGAAGTCCAAAGTTTGTGTGAATGATGACAAGACCATAAAATATGTAGAAGATCTGCATTAGGGTGAAAACAGCAAGAACATGAGGCCGATTTATTTGCATCAAATCTATTAAGTTTAGAAGGAGTGCAATAAGCATTGTTATTAATCATTAGTTGAGTGTAAAAAAGTTTTTTGAAAGGCGAGTACTCCAGTGTATTTTTGATAGCTGAGAGTTTCTGATTTACAGATATTTGAGGGTTATGTTTGTCCCAGTATTTAGAAAAGAGACAATCTGTATTATGAGTTATCTGATTTATGAGATTATAAGACTTAGATAACATTTTCTCTGGAAGTGTAAGGGTTTGTATAACCACCTCATAATTTGTAAGATCCTGTTTGTCTACCTTGATATGGACAAATTTGAACTTGACTATATCTCTCAATTGACATAAAATGGTTATATAATTAGCATTAACATTAAGAGTTTTACGTATATTTGTGAGGGTTTCATCTTTATGTTGCATCAGATCCCAGACAGTAAGATTTTTAACCAGAGGAAAGTTTGAAAGGTTAAAAGGTATGTTGTCCATATTAATGTTAGGATTTAAGTGTAGGGGTTGTAATAATTGAGATGTATTGTCAAGATTAATGAGTTTTAACAGCTCTTGAAAAGCGCTGATTTTTTGTTTTAAAGAATTAGGAATTTTTAAACTATTTAAGACTTCTATAGAAAGAAAAGGAAGAGCTGATGGGTTGATATTTTTGGTTAAAATGTATTGGTACCATAATTTTGTCCAAATAGGATAAATGTGTTTGTTATTTTAATAATTTTTATTGAAGTTATGGAAAACTGGCCATTCCATAATTCTGTGGTTGTGATGAAAAGGAAAAGATGTTCAGGCCCAGGGTAACTTTCCAGGTGCTACATAAGCTGGAGATTGTAGAGTGCTACAGGGTAGACAGGGACACATTACAAGAACTTTGTGAGATCTGTCACCCTCAACTCAGAACCAGAGCCAGTCGAGGGGAACCCATCCTAGTGGAAACTAAGGTATGTGTAGCCATTAGAATATTAGCTACTGGTACCTTTGAAAGACCAGCTGGGGATATGATGGGTGTGTCACAGGCATCAGCCTCCAGGATCCTCACTAATTCCGGGATGCTATGTTCATACATGCTAGTGAGCACATATTTTAACTCTATACTTCTGAAGAGAGGGCCAGCAATATGGAACTGTTTTACTGTGTAGCATACAACCCTGAAGTACTGGGTGTCATAGATTGCACTCATGTAAACATGAAGGCACCACCTGATTAGCAGGATAGAATCTACATTAATCACAAGGAATACCACTCCATCAACTGCCAAGTTGTGTGCAATGCCCAGGGAATTATCTTGAATGCATGTGCTGGCAATCCTGGCAGTTATCATGACTCCCATATCTGGCACACATTACAGCTGTATCAGATGTTTTCTGTGTGTGTGTGGGGGGGGGGTGGCATCCTACAACAACTTTTACTGAGGTATGCTGGCTATGCCCTGGAACCATGGCTGATGACACCCATCAGAAGTGCACAAACACCAATGGAAGAATGCCATAATGAGGCACCTGCTGAAACTAGAAACATTATTGCATTTGTGTTTGGGCTTCTAAAGTCATGGTTCCGGTGTCTAGATATATACGGTAGACCCCTGCAGTATAGTCCACTCACATGTATATAGATATTCACAGTATGTGCTATGCTCCACAATCTGATTCTGTGGAAACAGCTGCAGCAGGATCAGCAAGGGGGAGGGACACACATCCCTCCACCAATGCTTAGGTCACCACAGCCACAGTCAGAGGAATACTCAGAGGAGGAACTCCCAGCCACTCTCCCTGTAGGCATATGTAGGTGTGCTCAGTATGCTCTTGCGCTGGCTAAGAGGCAATGCATAGTACATTCACTGACCAACTAGGGAACTAATACCTTTCTCCTGCTCACATATGTATAGTAAAAATGATGTGAGGCAGCTCACACAACCTTTACTTGCTCATGTATTGGCTGTGCACTGCTTGCGTCAGACAGAATCAGCCCTGAACTAAAGGTGTGTCAACTGCTGCATGTGCAAAGTAAGTCCTAGAGTGTATTCTTTAATAATATTATGGCATATCCTTGTATTTCCTAACTTGGTACGGTAAGCAAGTAAATAGTGGCTGATTTGTACAGAAAGTACCTTAACACGTGACACAAGACACTTGTTTTATTTATATTTGTCCGTTAGTAATCTGTAGGCCTCAGGCATGAAAGATTCACACAGTCATACCTCTGCAGAATTCTGATGTTCCCTGCATGGCCTCAGTTTAGTACCACACCTTTCTACTGTTAAATCATTAAAGATATAAGTTAGAAAGTGATGATACACATTGCAGTTTTAGACTTCAGACTTGTGTGTGCCATAACAGTAAATGCCCTGCCAAAAAGAGTGTACCCTTGTTCCTGCCATAACAGTAACTCAACTATGCTACCCCTAAAAGAACAGTATTTGAGTGTTTGTCCCATCCAACCTGGACTGCATATCATATTATTCCCAGACAATATCCTGTCACATGTTAAGGCCAATGATATAGAATGGCTTACACACTGCACGTGTTAGGTAACTGATGACTGATCAAGAAACACAGAAAGGTAACATAGAGCTATATATCTGTAAGCATAATTATGACAGGTTGTGTGGTCACTACCTGCTCTATGTCCAAATATAGTAAAGAGACTTAAATGTACAAATCACAGCTGATGGTTTGAGAGCAGTGTACATATTGATGCAATTAGTTGTGTGAAGAATGACTTCATTTAGTTGATGCAAATCTGTTTGTGTGGCAAAGAAGACTAAGGCACCCCCCCTGTTTTCTGAGCTGTATTGTGAGAGTTCAAACCCTGACATATGTAGAAATTTGTGATGTGTACTATCAATTTTTACTGTGCTTTTACATATTTTGCATATGTATTCCTTAGTTTTAGTAACTTTAACTCTTTGTCTTCTTTTAATTCCACTTTTGTGTGATGTGCCACATCCTGAAAAATGGTTTGGCTAAGCTTATCTTGTTTGCTCAATGAGCAGCATTGCGGAATCAGGGAAAAAACAGATTGCCTAGAAAGCAGACAAACAAAAACAGAAAACGGCTACATTCAATTAATGCTCTTAACCATTGTAAAATGCCAGCCTGGAGTACAGATGGGACAGGGGTATAGTAGCAAACATTAGCAATGTGGCTCACATTTGCACATTGCTTCCCTGTGCACAAACAGGTCTATCTCACATGTGTGTACACTTTGTTAACCATTGAGCAAATCCAATGCTTATCATGCTATGGAATTGTATATATGATGTTTTATTATTGGTGTCTATTGTCCCTTTCTTTTGTATGACATAAAACTACATGTAGAAACATTGCACACTAAGGGGACACTATAACTATGTGTCATATATTTAAAATACATCCATCTGTCCCCCCCCCCAAACCACCCCAAACAAGCAGTACAACTCTTGAGTTCTCATTACTTTTTCCACTCATATATCAACCACAATACAAAGTGTTATACATAATGTTGAGTGCTCACTCATGAACAGGGCCACTCGGTGGTGCTCACAGCCTTGCTCTACAAAACTCAAACAGCCAAGTATGCTCAGTAAGGGTACTTATGTTGTTACACAGCTAGGCTTCTAAACAGTCTACTGCTATTAGGCTACTAGCCTCAGATGACTCTATGAAGCAATGTACCTATGCAGGCCTCCCAGCCCCTTGTCTCCCACATGGCCTGTCAATGTCATCTACTATAGGTTCTCCTGCAGTCCTGACAAAACCAGACTTGTGGTGTGTCCTTAAATAGATAGAGGTTCTATTATCAGTGCAGTCAACTGGGTGCATATATGTGTCTACATGGGTGCATGTGTATCCCACAGTTGCTTCTTCAATGGCATAGCTTGTCAGTTTTTTGAGACTTGCACAAGCCTACACATCCATTTCATGCAGACCTCCCAAACTCTTGTCTCCCACATGGCCTGGACAGATACACATCTATCATTGCTAGGTTATACAGTAAGCAAATGAAGCTGCTGTTTACAAATACAAAAGTGAGAACCCGGAACCAGAAGACCCTCCTCAGCCTAAGCAAATAAGACAAATTGTGCAATCTCTCACCCTAACCCTTGTTTTCTCTTTTATTTATTTATTTTTTCTTTCCCCCACAGCACAGTGGAGTAGGCCTGGCCCATGAGATCCACCTGCCCCCACTCCACTGGCTATGGCACCAAGGCTCAGCACATCTGAGCCACAACCTAGAAGCAATCTTGTGCTGCCCCTGCACTACCTGGTCCTCAGGTACTTCTGCCCTGGAGGACAGGCCTGTGGTTCCCTCTGGGAGCAAAGCCAGAAGAGGTGATTTTTATCACCTGAGAGGAACTGCTGGGGATGGTGTGTAGGATTGCTCACTGCACTGTGGGTGCAGACCTATGTGGCATGGAGACACTGCTCTCCATCATTGTACTGAATAACACATAGAGATGCACACATCAGACACTGTAGCCATCCGTACAGTGAAGTGACAGTGATGACAGTCCAGTGGGTGTGGGCTCAATTCTTACTGTCATACAGCTTGACATCCATTGGTTTGAAAGGTCCACACCCTTACCCCAACCATGGTGTTCAACATTCTCTTGTGTTCTTGACTGTCCCTCTGTCTTGTCTTGTATGCCCTGTCTGTCACCAATTGCTTCCTCACCTTGCCAACTTACCTGCCTCAGACATACCTATGTCCCTTCCCCAACATTCCTCTCTCTCAAAAAAAAGGCACCTGTCCCCCCAAAACATTGTCCCATACATATCTCTCCATGTTGCAAATGTGTCTACTTGACACACTATTTGGTCCAACTGGCTATACAACATGAGTACGTTGTTGTCAGCTCCCGCTCTCTCTGGAGGTGACAGTTCAAAATTAGCAAATCGCCTGTACATATGATCAGTTTTTTAGGGCACATTCTCAGTAAACATCATATATTCACAATGCACATGTGTTGTTCACCCCTCCAAGGAATACACTGTGGGGGCTCAGTGTTTTTTGCACACATATATCAACCACACTACAAAGTGTAGTATATAATGCTTTGTGCTCCCTCATGGACAGGGCCAGTCAGTGGTGCTGATGACCTTTCTCTGCTAAACTCAAACATCCAACTATGCTCCATAAGGGTACTTATGTTTTTACACAGTTAAGCTTCTACACACCTAGGACACACTCTTCAGTTAGGCTACTGGCCTCATATGAACCTATGAATTTATGTGTCTATGTAGGCCTCACAACCTGTTGTCCCACAAATGGCCTGCTGATGTCAACTACCATAAGTTCACCTGCAGCCATTTAAAAGTCAGATTTGTGCCGTGGCACTTGTGAAAAGTACTGAGTTCTATAATCTGTATACTTAGGTAGGGGTTCTGTTCTCACTGCAGTCAACTGTGTGTGTGTGTTTCTCTACTCAGCAAAGTAGATGTGCTATCCTATAGTTAATTCTCCAGTGGCATGGCTTGCTAGTCTTTTCATACTTGCAGAAGCCTATACATCCATTTCATACAGCCCTCCCAACCTCTTGTCTCCCATATGTCCTGCTGATGTCATCCACTATAAGTTGACCTGCAGATATGTAAATGTCAAGACATGTGCCATAGTTCTTGCTTATAGTAATGTGTTCTGTAGTGTGTCTACTTAGATGGGTAGGAGTTCTATTCTTACTGTTTTTTTTGTGTGTGTGTGTGTGTGTGTGTGTGTGTGTGTGTGTGTGTGTGTGTGTGTGTGTGTGTGTGTGTGTGTGTGTGTGTGTGTGTGTGTGTGTGTGTGTGTGTGTGTTTGTGTGAGACAGATGTTACTTGACATAACAGAGATCCTTTTACACCAGCATGTGGGACACTATCACCATATGCTCAACAGACAATGTTGATGTAACCAGCTATATCAGATTATTGCATATACAACCATCCCACCAGGCCAGGATCAGACACTGGCCTGGAGCTCAGGCAGATTTCACCTTAGGTTCATAGGAGGTTACTATGTAGGGGACTGGTGACAGGTATGCTTTGGGGTATGTCTGGTGGGAACGGGGGGGGGGGTGAAATGTGCCCCAAACTGTTTGGTAGCAGGTTGGTGATGTCTCAGGGTCAGTATGAGTGGTGTTGTCAACTACTAGTTCAACACAAAGCTGGGTCTTCACTTTTAGATTTCTGACATAGCTAAAGAATGCCTCCTGATTATCTTTAACTAGGGATGCTACTTTAGGGTTGTAAATGGCTTTAGAGGACTTTTCAAGATAGCTAATTTCCTTGTTCAAGCTGTGGAGGATGTCCTTCCTCTGCTGAGTCATTTCTCTCTTGTTCTTAGACATTAATTTCTTCCACTTGTTGTATAACCTTGTTATACAACTTATACTTGTTGTATAAAAAAAATGAAGCTTGCTTCCTGCCTTTCCTGTAAGTGGTCTAGACTGTTTGTAGGCTTCTGAGCCCCCAAACCTTTCTGTGTTGGAGGGAAGTCTTCTAGCTTAATTTTGTTTCTTAGAACTAGCCAGTTTTCTAGTTTCAGCACTCAAATATGTTTCTTTGAACGCAGCACTTGTTCAGAACTCATTGTAAGCACTACATAAGCTGCAAATTACTACAGCACTCAACTTTCCTCACTTGTCTAGAGGAAAGCAGTTTTTAATACTTAATACATAAGCACCTATCCAGGCATGTCTAAGGGTCAGCTCTCTGTGTTTTCTCCTGTCTACCTGATGAATCTGGGCATCTTGGGGCAATGCAGCAATTGCCTCATGTACACAGACAACTCTCTCCTCCTACCATCCAACACTACAACCTGTGAGAGATGCACTTATATAGTCAAACTGGAAGCAAAGTTCTCTTCACCCAAGACTGGACTACATAGTTAAGAAGAGAAGGTAAACACTTGCACCACACCACACTCATCACATAGTCCCTCAAAACCTACACCACCAAAACACACACATAGAAACACAAAACACACACCTACATTCACGGAGGCTCACAATAAAAACCTGCCCAAGCATCAGGGACCTCCAAAACAGAAATGCAAGCAAACTCCACCCCCCAACACAACCCAAATGACACATAGCCCACAACTCAGTGTGCCATTCAACCACAGCCCATAAGGCATAACGTACCCAACACTCTAGTCATAGGTGACTCTATAGTCAGGCACACTGATGTTCCACTCACCAGGCTAAACAAGGAGAAAGTTACTGTCAGCTGCCTGTCAGGTGCCAGGATCTGTCACATAACACATGCACTCAAGTCACTCCACAACAAGTACAAATATAACACTGTCATTGTCCATGTTGGTGTGAATGACCTGAGACGTACCTCCCTGGACTACATGAAAAGAGACATGGAGGAACTCTCTGATCTTGTAGCCCAGGCAGGTATGACCCTAGCCCTGAGTAGCACCCTGCCATCACCCAGAATGATACCACAGTACAAGGACAAAATGATTGACTTCAACAATTGACTAAGCTTCTGGTGTCTTTCTAAGGGGATCCAGTATTTGTCTGCCTGGGACGACATGATCAACAGACCACGATGCTTTGCCAGAGATGGCCTGCACCTGTTGCCCTTGGGATTCCGGATACTAGCTAAGGCTCTTGCCACTCCTATAGTGCCTTTTTTTAGGCAAGGTTCAAATGACAAATTCACCACCATAACAGGTACAAGCAAGTAAAATCTGAGGGTAATGCTACTCAATGCTAGAAGTCTAAACCTCAAAATGCATTCACTCGAGGCACTTCTTAGAATGGAGAACATCAACATCTGTGCAGTGACAGAGACCTGGGTCAAAGCTCCAGAGAGCACACCTGCATTACCAGGCTATAATTCATACCACACCTTTCGGCCACCTAACCCAGAATGAAGCACTAAAGGTGGAGGCTTGTCCATATTCATTAAGGATATCCACACCTCCAGGCTAGTTGAACAGCATAATGCATCCAAAATTATCCAAGTGCAACAAACTCTGGGCAAGACCGCAATCCAAATTGTAGCTTGCTACAGACCCCCCACCATGCCCCAGGATTCCCACTCCTCATTTCTCGATACACTAATAATGGGTGATTTCAACTACCCCACCATTAACTTGGGAAAACTACTCATGTACCAACTCTTTTGCTCAATGTTTTCTGGAATTCATAAATTCCAACACCTTGGATCAAATTATTCACATCCCCACCAGGGGCAGCAATATCCTAGACCTGGTCATTACCAACATGGGCAACTAGTTTTCCACAGTAGAGGCCAATTCCTTGTTGGTCAGATCCGACCACAAGCTAATCACCCTAGACATCCACATCCTGCCCCCATCCCGAATTAGGGAAACCACCGTAAAAAACTTCTCCAAAGCCAACTTCACACTTCTTAAGACAGAAGTGGCAAACTTCATGACACCCATGCAGATGGACAATAGAGGTAAGACTGCTGAACCCTACACAAATGCACTTTATAAGCACTTACACAAGTGCATGGATCATGCTATCCCTAATAGAACCAAGATGCTATGCTCCAAAAAAAGGAAGCCAATCTGGTGGTTCTCTGCTATAAACAAATTCTACAACAGAAGAAAGAAACTGTTGCAAAAAAGAGTAAAATCCCTTGACTGGAGGAACTCCCTGGTCAACCTCAGTAAAAAGCTGAGATCCCTCATAAAATCCTCCAAAGCTGGTTATGAAAACAAAATTGCCACTTACTCTAAAGACAACCACAAAGCATTCTATAGCTATGTCAAGAAACTCAATGGCAACACTCAGATCTGCTCTGAGTTACAGCACAATGGCACTAAATATACAGAACCAACTGATATTGCCAACATCCTGACAGATAGGTTCAGTGCTAACTTTACTCCCCTCTCACCCTCTAGAGGGCCCATCTCTATACCAGAAGAATGCAAAGTTCCTGTAATCACGGCTGCACAGCCAAGAACACAGCATCCTTGGGACCTGACAATATCCCAGGCTGCATTCTACATGAACTACAGAATGAATTGGCACCCTACCTAAGTAACATGTTCAATCATAGCTTCACCTCAGGCTTTGTGCCCACTGAATGGCGCACCACAATGGTTATCCCACTCCACAAAGGGGGAGCCACAACGGAGCCCGGGAACTACTACTCCATTAGCCTGACGAGCCTGGTCTGCAAGGCCATGGAATGCATCATCATGGAACTCATAAACAAAGACATTGGTAATCTCCAAATTCTGGACTCTACCCAGTTCAGGTTTGTAAAAGGCAGATCATGTCTCCTAAACCTGATTGACTTCTTTGAAGCAGTCACCAAAGCCATAGATGAGGATAAGGTGGTTCACACAGCTTATCTAGATCTTGCCAAGGCTTTCAACACCATACCCCACTCTGGAATTATAGATACGCTCACTAAACTAGGTATAAATCCCTATGTCACAAGATGGGTTGCCAACTGGCTCATGGACAGAACCCACACTGTGAAAGCAGCAGACTCCAAATCTGACTTCAGACCAGTGACAAGTGGAGTACCACAGGGTTCAGTCCTGGGTCCTCTCCTGTTTGGTATTTACTTCTCTGAGGTACAGGCTAACACAGAAGGTCTTTGGTTAACAAAGTTTGCAGATGACTGCAAACTAGGAGCCATAATCAAAACTCCTAATGATGTGGACATACTACAAAAGGGCCTCACTGTGACAGATGCCTGGTGTCAAAGCCATGGCCTGAAGCTAAATGCCAAAAAGTGTATTGTCATCCCTTTTGGTAAAAACTCTGTACCCATGAACTACCACATAAGTGGTAGCCTACATAATGCTGAAAGTGTGATAAGAGACCTTGGGACACAGGTGGACAGCAGTCTCTCCTTTGATAATCACATCACCACAGTGGTCAGGAAATCCTTCTATGTGGCTCACCTCATCACAAAAGGTTTCTCATCCAGAAAAAAAAGAGGTCATTGTTCCCCTCTCCTCATAACTCATTAGACCCATTATAGAGTACAACGCCCCTTTTGGTATGTACCTCACAAGACATACACAACAACTGGAAAGGCCACAGAAATACCTCACAAAGAGGATTACTGGCCTCAAGCAGATGCCCTATGCAGACCATCTAAAAAAACTCCAGCTTTACTCTGTCACATATCGCCTACTCAGAGGCGATCTCTGCCTAACATATAAAGCTATGTCAAACCCAGAGCTGTTGGACATGCTCCACCTAAAGAAATCCCAATCCCTCTGAGCTACACGCTCTAGGGACCTAAACCTTGTCATCACAATAAAAAGAACATGCTGGAGGGATAGATTCCTGTCCCAGAGACTTCCCATACTCTGCAACAGACTACCTATCTATGTCAAACAGAGCTCCTAATTAGCACTCTTCAAGAAGAATCTTGATGATTGGATGGGAAATAGGAAATTCATCCCAGGGATCACTTCTGTGGCTCTGCTCGACAGGGGCATAGGAAAATAATTTTCTTGGGTGGCGAAAGCCAGGGTACCTATTTGTCTAGGCTTATATAGGCCCTAGGGCTAATAGCGTAGTACCTACCTATGAACCTATGTATGCCTGATGCTCACCAGGGTGGCTTGTTTTCTGTGAGGAACTTGTTTTTATCCGTTCATGTTCAGCCAACTCTCTATGTTTGTATAGTTGTTTATACAGGCCATTTGTGTACATCTCTGTATAGCAGTCATTGTTGACAGTGACTTGCAACTCTTTATGGCATCAGTTAGGAGCCATTAGTTTGCTTTGGATAAATGTTTCATCCTTCTGCTGTTGAGGGGGTGTTGGGTATGTTTGTGAATGTGAATGAGACTGAATTGTGATTTGACCTGACCACCAACACACAGGGGTTAGTGCAGAAAACAACTATGTTGGTCAGTACTAAGTCTAGGACATTCAAGCTCCTTATGGGGGTGCAGACTATCTGTTACACAGCATGTGCATTAACAAAGTCCAGGAACCTTAGGGTGAGTGGGTTTGTGCACATATATGACTGCAAATAGATGGAAGGATAATTGAAATCTCACATGACCAAGGTATCTGGCTGTCTAGTGAGTGACTCAGTTAGATTCAAGTAGGCAGAATGGTCCTCGTGGTTCATGGTGGTAGACTGGTAGCTAGCAATGATATGGAAGATGGTTTTACACACAGTTAGTTGGATTTGGAATAGTGTTACAGAGTTGTACTCTTTCCCCAGTCTTGCAGTGTCTTTGTCTTTAATGAGGATATATACACCTCTGCCCTTGGTTCTTTCATGCTCATTTTGATGTGTGAACATTTGGAAGGCATTGTACCCCTGCATGGCCAGGGTGCTCTCTGCGATCTTGAACCATGTCTGTGTGGGCATCTTGCAAGGAAAGAAGTTCTTCCAGTGAGTGCAGTTTCTGATTTACACTCCCTGCATTAAGCAGCATAACCTTCATTTTGTCTGTGGTGGTTTATTTTACCTTGGGACTTTGGTTGTTCTGACATTGCCTAAAAAGGCCACTATGGGGAGGCAAGCACCTTCATATAGTACAAAGAGGTATGTCTCCAGTCATTCACTGCAACATGGACTATGACAGAGTCATAAAAGTACTTGTTGTTGAGAGACTTGAGTGCGTGCATGATCTGATGGACCCTGGCACCTGACAGGTGAGGGGGACATCTGTGTGTCTCACTATGGAGTCACTTATGAGCAAGACATTTAGTTTTGAGGTGTTTTGCCTGAGGGGATTATTGGCCGAGACACTGGTGTGTGTATTATTATGTGTAGTGGATTCTATTGGGTCTGTACTGTGTGCAGTAGGTTTACCTTGGGAGGTCTCTGATCTTTAGTTAGGTTTCTAGCGAGTACGTCTGCATATGTGGGTTTATGTGTTGTGAGTTTATGTGCAAAAGGTGAATTGTATGTGCTGAGAACATGTTTGATATCTGATTCCAAATTTATAGCATAGATACAGCTCTCACAACCCTGCTGTGCTGTGGAAAAAAACAAAATATAAAAAAATAAACACACACAAAAAAAAAATAATAAACACAAAAAAAGAGAGAGAGAAAAAGGCTGGAGTGGGAGAAAAAAAGGCGAACATTAGTAACTTCATATGTGACATACAAAGCATTGATACAATTATTTGACTCTATTCTGTTACCTTTACCTTTAACACTATGAACGCCTAACCAATTTCTTCCTTACTTTTAAAACTACCCAGTTTATAACAGAGGCACACTATAGTACAGATTGCAGCCACTAATCCTTGATGTGAGCATATATTGCACATTCCAGTTATACTGATTACAGTTTACAGAAGGTCATTTGCACCACTGATATAGGGGTATGAAGTTACATTCCAATAATGATGAAAAGCTAACAGTAATGTGTATTTGGGAAGTGTGGTTTTTGAACTCTTAATCGATGACTCACTATACTAAAATACCGTACTGTTCTTTTGGCCTAAAGACTACTGCATACATACTTTGTTGTTACAGTTTAGAGATGCATGCTCACTGTTATCTGAAAATATGGCACCATTGCTTTGTGCTACAGACTAAGGCATGTGTAGTTTCTTTTACAGTTGGGATATGCATGTTCAATTTGATACAACTCTATTAAATACCAGCTTAGCGGTCCTTAACTTTTAATGCTAAAAAATTACTATATAAATTATTATTATCATTAAAACGTATTAAAAATACTATTTAGACAGTACTGTTCTGATACATACATGTCACATGCTGTTTGTATCCTTACTAGATGAGCAGCATGGGACCGAACATCTGAGTCTCTCTCCTCAGCAGCTATGAAAAAAACTATACAGAACAGAACACCATTATGACTACCAGTCTTGACTATATTCAGCTTTTAACTTTTACAATTACTCACTGAAATTGATACATACACATATGTGGGGTGTCCCCTGGCTGACATTCCCTGATCCAAAGTTCGAGGATATCCTGCCTCCTCCTCTGGAGGTCATCAGAAATTATGTCTGCATTGCTCACCTATGTGTGGGATACCTGTATCACCGGTTAAGGCCCTGGCAACATTATTCCAGAATAGTTCCACTGCAGCAACCTGAGCCCATGCTCTTTAACTAGGAGTCCAATGAAAATCTTGGAATCCTGGATACCCCAACACTGTGCCTGAAAGTGTACACCCTCTCCAGCAACTCCAGACATGCCTGTCATGGTTCAAGCTCAATCTGTAATGAACATTTCTTGCCAATTGCATTTTATATGCTACTGTTTCCTGCCTATTGTACATCTTGTGCTTACTGAAAGTGTGCACATTTTGGATTTGCAACATTTGAAAATGATGAGCATTGCTTACCATAGCTGAAACATTGTAGGTGAGGGTGCACATTGGTGGGCACAATGTTTGCACAATAGTAAGCAATCCGCAAATCTGGCAAGCACTGCACTTTCAAGATTTTTTGAGATACAGGCACTTGTGTAAATGTGCTAGTGAAATGGACCATGTCTATAGTTTTCCTGCACTTACAGCTATTGCCACAAGAAGGTTGAGAAAACAGTTGTGCATGTTACACTTAATTTCTATAACCTGCAGAGTAAAGCAAAATTTGCACACCTTGTACTAGAACCCTGGACCATCTGCCCTCCACACCTCCACTTAACAGCTGCTGCCATGGGACTAGTGGGATGGTATCTGTTATCTTATTAGTTATTGTAAGGTTCTCTCTGTTAATCATAGCACAAAGCCACTTAAAGTGTTTGAGCACCACACAATATTATTAATTGAATGCATCCAGTCAATATGTGTGGCTGCCTGGGTCTTGTCTACAACCTTGATGGTACATTCTTCCTGTTTGTGTGCTGCTGTGCTTTGAGCAAAGCAGGTGAGCACAGCTAAACGTTATGCCAAGTGGAGCATTGTACAAACACTGGCAAGAAAAAAAAAAACAAAAACAAATTAAAACACAAAAGGCAGACTGTCCACAGTTTTGTAGAATGTCCAGATATTTGCATAATATTTTGGCTTGTTCCTTGTAACATGTGTGGTTGATTGTGAAATCCCTGAAGATTGCAGTCAATATATAATGACACTTCTGTTCCATACTTCATATCTTTCAGAACTGTTTGACCACATTACTGGCACTAAAAGGTTTTATGGAATGATCCACATTAAGTATACAGGTTTCACAGCCAGTAACACCGGGGCGAGAAGCAAAACCTTGCTTACGAGCACCACACACCATAAATGTTCATGGCACGGGACTGCACAATGCCACATTCCGAGCAGTATTGCATACGTGAATACACTGTGTAGGCTTTGTGTGGAACCTACATGGAGGTTATTGAATCCAGACGCTTGTTTTTTTAGCTTGGAAAAGGTACATATTTCTGAAACAGTTTGGGAAGAAAGGCTGGAATACAAAAAAAAAAATGGGAATTTATATGTTTTGAATTTTTAAACAGTAAATTCTGATAGTTTAACAGTTCTTGAGGTGACCGTCTCTTTAAGAATGGCTTTGGAGGTTGTCATTTGTCATGTAATTACTGTTTCCCCAGGATTCATGAAGCTCGGCGTAAGGCCGGTGTAAGGACTGCGCCGGCGGTGCAGTGAATAGTCTGCGTAGTAGCGCCATATGCATAGTAATGAGTGCGCGCCGCAACCACAGACACGTGCGTAGTGTACGTGAGCGAGCCCAAGTAGGATGCGTCCGGAGGCATGGCTAAGCCGGCAGGCGATGAGCAACCTAAAGTGCTGACTGCCACAGTCCGCCCATAATAGTAATGTCACCAGCCAGGGCCTGTACAGAATGAAACGCACGCAGAGTATGCAACATAGTACCCGTCCCAACAAAACGGAGAAGCAAACACAACCCACGAAGCCCTAAGTGTACCCGTCCAAGGAACAAAGGATACGTGTAACACCGTGTTCGTCCCGCAATGCACCGTCAGTGGGCATACCCAGAGAAGGTGTACCACAGCATGTCAGCGCGCCGCACCGACATAGGAGTAGCGACTAAGGTCACCACCTGCCCCACTTTGTGAGGGGCAGTCCCTCTATGGCCAGTTGTGTCCCAATAAAAAGTATTAAAAATGGCAAATGTGCTAAGATTGTAGGACATAATTATTTCCCGTATTTTATGTAATGGTTGCATAAAATAGTTATTTCCGTAACTAAAATACCTAAATGTCACAAGAAACAGAATAAGCAACCAAACTGCTACAAGAATAAGCTTTTAGTTAGGCAAACAAGTTAAGTTCTATGCTATGTACCGACCGTGGGTATGTGTCGGCCTGTAAAATCTGATGTGAGTCCTGAAAATGTCCCACCTTGGCTATTGGAAAAGGTGGCAACCCTAGTAGCGACATGGGCATGGTCACCAGGGTTACCAACTGGCCCACTCTGCTATGGACAGTCTCTCATTTGACAGTTGTGTCCTGGCAAAAATCGAAAAATGGCAAATGACCTGAGATTTCCGGGCAGAAATATTCCCTCAATATACCTGTAATAGTAGCATAAAACATATATTTCGTATATGAAACACATACATGGCATAAGAAACCGAATAAGGAACCGAAATGCTACGAGAATAAGCGTATATTATGTCAAAAAAGTGAAGTTCTGTCATCTCTACTTGCTGTGGGTATGTGTTGTCCTGCAAAATCCGATGTTTCCACAAAAGATGTCCCACTATGGGCATTGGAAAAGGTGGCAACCATAATGGTCACAAGCAGTAGTGAGAGTACACAGCCGGGTAGCCGTGTCGACATAACAACAGGAAGGAACCAAGATACCCTAAACACAGGCAAACATGTGCATAGCAACATGTACCACACCCAGCAACATGTTTGTCGCATACACAGGATGGCGTATGTCTAAGCGTAATATCCAGAAGCAGAACCCATGCATGCAAATGTAATACACAATAGCCCCATTGTAGCATGTAAGTCCCACCCATGTATGACCGTGCACCCAACCCAGCTAGCAGCCTTGTGCAGCTACACACCTACACACACTGGGCATACCTGAAATGTGGTAAGAAGTATTGTTTTAGGCAGTGCCACGCGGGCAAATATGTACCCCACACGTCACCAACCCACCTCAGGTACAGAAATGCAAATGGCTGCATGTGAATGTGTCTGCAGAATGTGTACATCCCGCATGTGGTATGCAGTCATCCAAACCCTATAGGCTTGCAAACGCCACGGTGCACATAACTGTACACATGTGGACAAGTCGGGATGTTGAACCACCGCACTGATGATTAGCTATGCAGACAAGTGAAACACATATAGCGGAACATGTGCCTACCAAACAGGACGTCCTAACAGGGTGCCACAGGCACAGAAGGGGAAGGTGGGACAACACATGTGGAGAGTAGTGTTGCTGGATGGCCAAACACCCACGGCCAAGGTAAAGGATGGAACAACATGCATATGGCCGGATGGATGTTGTTAGAAAAATATATATAGAAACACATATGAAGTGCCAGTTTAGAAGCAAAATACTATATAATGCATTGAATTGTACTGTACAATATGGCAGTAGAAATGATCATGCATGTAATTGGTGAAGCTTAGCTGCAGTGTGATCGAACTCTGACCCTGGCAGTAACCGGTTCAGCAGGCTTATGTCTCTCAGCATTAATTATCTGCTGTGTTACAGAAAAATAAATGTATGTACATGTATATCATCCTCCTTTCCACTGAGGAGGATGGCCTTGTGAGCTGTATCGAAGATAGAGTACAACTCCTTACCAGACAGACAAAGGAACGTATTAAGAAATGAACTGACTATTGTATCGGAACAGTCCAGGGTCCTTGAAACAGCAACAATTACAGAAGGACACTGTAATTGACCAGATGCCTTGCAAGGCTGTGTTATTCTCATGGGAAAACATTTTAAAAGCATTACCTCAGCACCCTCGTATGAATAGAATATTGCGGACCATAGTGATGGAAATGCCCTGTGACTGACCACGTCAGTAAGGTGGGCAAAAGCTGATTGTAAACACTATATAAACAAATTGCTGCCTGTATAGAGTCAGACAAAACTCTCATACTTGGACTGTAAAGTTTTTTGCCTGCCGGTGTACACTACTAAAACGTTGTGAACCTGAGCTTCCTGTGTTATTGACTGTCACTTAGAAAAGCCTACTGATTTCCACAGTCTGGTTTTAACAACTTATTTGACATTGTGGTCCTTCTTATCCGGAATTCCCTTGGTAAGCTACAGGTCAGAGTGCATGGGTGGTTAGACATCTGCGCAGGAGAAGTTGCCTAAATGGTTCTTCTTGAGTGAAAAGACCTCCGACTGAATTGTTGTGTGTAAAGAGGCTGTCCACTGTCTGATCTGTGGCTGAAAAGTGGAAAACTGGATCCCAAGAAGAAAACGTGCAGTCATAAATGGGAGGCTCAGGTAAGGAGAGTTTGCCTCTTTGTCTCTGTTGTAGATCAGGGACCAGGCTACATTGTGTTTCTGTTAACAGTTGTGATAGCAGGTCGAAGACCAATCCAAGTAGTTTTACATCTGGACATAGATCAGGGGAACACAGAGTAGAGTAAATAGTCATTGTAGACACTACAGTGGATACAGGGAAGGAGATACCACGTGGTACGACAGAAGGGTTACGTAACAGTCATTTAGAAGACATGGGAGATTGGTGCACTAAGAGATCGTGAGATCCGCGTTTGACGGGTGATGTGAAGTATATGCAATTGCAGAGAGCACATAATGTGA
Organism: Protopterus annectens; assembly: GCF_019279795.1. NCBI lineage: Eukaryota > Metazoa > Chordata > Ceratodontiformes > Protopteridae > Protopterus > Protopterus annectens. The sequence goes on from NC_056733.1 coordinate 227,786,089, forward strand.
GATATTCTGCAAAATGGGGTAATAAATATTAAATTGATGGTATATTAGACAAAATATCGTTAATGAAACATTGGAATCACTTAAAATGTGACGCAGATGTTCTAGGGTTACCACCTGTCCCACTTTGCGAGGGACAGTCCCTCTTTGGCCAGTTGTGTCCTGCAAACAAACTGAACAAATGGCAAATGTCCTGATATCTTAGGACAAAACTATCTCCTATATCTTCTTTAATAGTAGCATAAAACAGTTATTTTGTATCTGAAACACCAAAATATTATAATAAACAGAATAAGCAACTCAAATGCCACAAGAATAAGTTGCTCTTCTGGCAAAAAGGTAGATTGCTGTCCTTTGTACTGGCAGTGGGTATGTTTGGCCCTGCAAAATCCGACGTTCCTAACACAAATGTCCCACTTTGTGCATTTGAAAAGGTGGCAACCCTAAGATGTGCAGGCAAAAAAACAGCGACAATTGGGTATCCCTCAAGCACATAGGTGGATTGAGGTAGTGAACCAAAGGGAATAGAAGACTAAAAATGCGAAAGCATCATACGTAGACAAAGAAGATAATAATACAGTAGTAGCGAAGCCACACCCCCCCCTCCACCACCTCCGATACCACATCCAGGATATAAAGCGGGAGGGCAGGCTATTCCCCCCCACGTTATCCTGTGGCAACAGAGGTATCACAACGACCAATTGTAAGAGAAGCTATTGAAACCACATCCCAAACACGTAAAATACCTAGGGACACTCAAGTAAGAAGAGAGTCACTAGAACAGAGTGAGGATATCTGTCAATTAATTGAAGTACCGAACCCTCAGGCAGGACAGGAAGACCAGGACCCAACTCCCTTAGTGTATAGACCGTGGACACCAGAAGATATCCGGAAAGTCACAGAGGGAATTCCCCATCCACAAAGTAATCAGTATTCACCATGAAATACCCCTGTATCTCCTGATAGAAAAGCAAAGGGTGAATGGCGGATGGTACAGGATTTACAAGCTGTACATCATGTAATAATACCTAGGGTACCGTTGGTGCCAGACCCACACACTATATTGAATGCTATGAACCCGCAACAGAAGTATCTTACCGTGGTACATATAAGCTATGCTTCCTTTACAATACCTATACATCCAGATAGTCCGTATTGTTTTGCATTTACATTCAGGGTAACAGATACAGCCATACCCGGCTATCGCAGGATACTGTGAAAGTCCAACGATATTCGCACAGGAGATGGCTAGCAACATGCGGTGTTTACTCCACCGGGGCAGTCAAGTTCTACTTTATGTGGATGATATCCTGCTTGCGGCCCCTACCCAGCAGCAATGTAGGGAAGATACAATAGCATTATTGAAATATTCAGCAGAACAGGGACATAAATTAAGCAAGCATAAATTGCAACTACAGAGAATACAGGTCAAGTACTTGGGATATGTGGTATCCAAGGAGGGTAGAACATTAGATGACGATAGGAAGGCAGCAATTTCACAAGCACCCAAGCCAACTACCAAGAAGGGAATGATGTCCTTCCTGGGCCGACTAACTTTTGTCGAAGCTGGTTACCAAACTATGCTTTGGAATCAGCTCTTATTGTCTGCTTTAATCTTTAATACACCTATGGCAGCACAAGATATACTACACTGGATTCCAGTAGCAGAAACAGCTTTCTGCAGACTAAAATGATTGATAGCTTCAACATCTGTTTTAGGTCTCCCGAATAATCATAACATATGTTTTCAGACTGTAGATTGTAAGCAGGGATATATGACGTCAGTCTTGGCCTTAACAGCATGGAAGTAAGCAACGCCCCATAGCTTACTACTCATCGCAGTTGGACCCAGTGGCATGGTCATTGCCACATTGTGTACAGGCAGTTGTTGCATCAGCCATGGCAGTACAGGCCTCGGCATCAATGGTATTATCCCACCCTCTCACTGTGAGAGTGCCTCATGCAGTTGCGATCATTTTGCTGCAAGAGAAAATAGCAGTCCTGACCCGTGCTAGACATCTGTCTTGTTTGACCATACCCCTGAGTCAACCTCATATGGTGATTGAACGTTGTACAACATTAAACCCATTAACGTCACGTCCGACACCTGTGTATGGCACACGACACAGTTACCTACAGGAAATGGAGCAAATAACTTTACACAGACAGGATATCACTGATATACCCTTAGATGATGCAGAGGTGACAGTTTATGTGTACGGATCATGTAGAAAGAGTCCCACAGGAGAGAATCAAGTAGGTTATGCAGTAGTTATTGATAATGAGATTGTAGAAGCCCAACCCCTGCAGCATAACGTGTCTGCTCAAGCAGCAGAATTGATAGCTTTAACACGTGCTTGCACACTAGCGAAAAACAGATGTGTGGACATTTATACCGATAGTTAGTATGCTGTCTCTACAGTGCATGTTCATGCGCAGCAGTGGAAGAATAGGGGAATGATAACATCCACTGGTAAACTGATTAATCATGCGCAATTGATCATGAATTCATTAGATCTCATTCAGTTACCCACTAAAGTAGCTAATTGTAAATGTGCAGCTCATACAAAGCAACAGGATAAGATTAGGAAAGGTAAGGCACGAGCTGATG